>NW_020678002.1:0-2655 GCF_002925995.2 Terrapene triunguis | reverse complement strand
TGTGACTTACTTTGTTCTGTCTGTTACTACTTTGAACCACTTAAATCTTACTGTCTGTATTTAATAAAATCACTTTTTATTTAGTAGTTTACTCAGAGTATGTATTAATACCTGGGGGAGCAAACAACTGTGCATATCTCTCTATCTGTGTTATAGAGGGCGAACAATTTATGAGTTTGCCCTGCATAAGCTTTATGCAGGGTAAAACGGATTTATTTGGGTTTAGACCCCATTGGGAGTTGGGCATCTGAGTGCTAAAGACAAGCACACTCCTGTGAGCTGTTTTTGGGTAAACTTGCAGTTTTGGGACAAGTGATTCAGACCCTGGGTCTGTGTTGGAGCCAGACTGGAGTGTCTCGCTCAGCAAGACAGGGTGCTGGAGTCCGGAGCTGGCAGGGAAAACAGAAGCAGAGGTAGTCTTGGCACATCGGGTGGCAGCTCCCAAGGGGGTTTCTGTGATCCAACCCGTCACAGCTATCACACTAAATTTCCTTTTACATCTTCTAGGCTCTTTCCTTTCTCTGGAGGTGATAAGAATATCAGGACAGGATTGTATTCCTAACAGCCCAACAGCACCTTATTTTAATGTAACTAGTCTGGAATGTGAGGATGTGACCGTTTACTTCTCAGCTGATGGCTGCCTCTGCTGCTTAGCCAAAGACCTTACTTAGCCTAAGAACCAGAGCCTCAGACTGTTACAGTACGAGAAGGCCCTTACACAGACAGACAGTGATTTTAATTCTCTCTTTTATACCTCTATAACTAGCTAAGTGATAAGAATACACATAAATTCTTAAAGTATAGGCCTTTACAGACAGGCCTGAATATCTATATTCTAACAGGCGTCATGCTGTATATAAGCAAAAGGGGCTTTGGATAGGAATTCTGTACAACAGATCCTGAGGGAAAGTCCTTTGGTTGTTCAGCCTGTTACTCTCTTGCTGTCTGTCGTTTTAGTTCTTCTTTCACAAGGTGACCAATCAGATCCCACATCTACACACTAAGAAGCCATCCACAGGAATGGATGAAACATACAAATCCAGCATTCTGAGCACTCACTCTAAGGGTACATCTACACAGCTAAAAAAGACCCCTGGCTCCACCTAGGCGGAGATTCCTGGGCATCAAACCCGGCAGGAGGGGTGGATTTCAGAGCCCAGGCTCCAGTCTGAACCTGAACATCTACACTGCTATTTTTAGCCCTGCAGCCTGAGCTCAAATCAGTTCATCTGGGCTCTTAGATATGCTGCTGAGGGTGGGTTCCCCCCCGTTGCATAGATGTAGCCCAAGAGGCCCCTGCAGCCTCATGTCCCACCCAGATAAGGGAACAGACAAAGATTAATTACAAAGCCAACTATCCCCTTACAATAAATACACTAGAACCCAGACACTGACCTGGGGAGACTAAACTTCATTAGCACACTGATTAAATGAAAGCAGAGACACCAGCTTGGATCAGAACTCAGGGTTTGTCTACACTGGCAATTTACAGCTTTGCAACTTTCTTGCTCAGGGATGTGAAAAAACATCCCACTGAGCGCAGCAAGTTTCAGCGCTGTATAGTGCCAGTGTAGACAGTGCCCCAACGCTGGGAGCTGCGCTCTCAGCGCTGGTACCTACGCCTCTCGTGGAAGTGGGTTTTTTAGAGCGACCACACAAGGCATGTTAAAGCGCTGCCATGGCAGCGCTTTAGCATTGCCAGTGTAGACTAGCCCTCAGTGACAGCACCTTGCAAGAATGACTGAAGCCACAGGAAATAAAATAGGTCTGATGATAACAGATCTACCGCTCCACCTCTGGGTGATTAGATGGCTCGGGAAATTCTAAGGGGGCTACAGACATGTTCACGTCTAGGGCACTGGTTGAATTCCCAGCCCAGGCTTTTAGGGACTGACAGTTATTACCATCTGATGGCTGTTGCTGTCCTTTGTGTAAGGAGTTTTGTGGTCTCAGCCCAGTTCCCAAAGGCCGCATCATCAAACCACTAACTGGAACCCTCGTAAGTAGATTCAGCAGAGATCAAGGACTGAATTAGCCATGGGGGTTCACTTCCTCTCCCCCCACAGACTGGTTCTTCCTGGTCAGGGGGGCTACCAGGGCAGTATGGGGGAGCTTGCACCATCACTGTCTATGCTGTACTTGTTTTGTGGCTCTCTCTCTCTCTGTCCTACCAAGAAGGACAAACCCTATAAGATCAGAGAACACTCCCTGTCTGAGTCCTGAGAGCTTAATTTCTCTCACGCTCTCCGGGCCAAGTAACCCACTCCAGCCTCCCCACACCTGCCTGTCAGCCCAGCTCAACTTTCCAGGCATTGCTCATCAACACACCACCCCAAAGGCCAACCTACCTTTTCCTTGCTGGTTCCCTGCCTGATGGAGTAGGTGAGAAATGGCAGCAGTGTGCTTCAGTTTTCCTCTTCTGTAAAATGGGGAGGATAATAATAATTGTCTACTGCATGGAAGGGGGTGGGGTGCAAGGCTTAAATAACATCTGACAAGTGTATTGGGAGGTCCAGCTGAAAAGGTGCACAGATTCCCTGGCGATGGGAGTGCTAGGAGAACCTGAATCAAACTGAGTGGGACAGTTCTGTATAGCTAGGGTTACCATATTTCAGCAAGCAAAAAAGAGGACGGGAGGAGACCCGCCCTAGCCCC
>NW_020678001.1:0-3366 GCF_002925995.2 Terrapene triunguis | reverse complement strand
TTCGGATGCATATGCATATGCATCCGAAGAAGTGGGTTGTAGCCCACGAAAGCTTATGCTCTAATAAATTTGTTAGTCTCTAAGGTGCCACAAGTACTCCTGTTCATACACACAAGTAATTTAGGTGCTTTTGAAAATGTTGCCTATTGTCCTGTCAGCACATGGAAGATCTAAGTGTACAACTTCTATTGACTTTACAATAGCTACCTACATAAAATCACCAAATATAAATCGAAGAATACTCCTTTTAAGCAAATATAGAGCTGAGAAATTCTGAAATTTCCCAACCTCCATGGAAAATGTCAACTTTTTGGCAAAAAATTGAACACTGAAAATATTCAGCTGAAAATTTGTGATCTGGAAATGCCACTGTAGTGCCTCATGGGAGTTATTATTCAGCTGCCTCATGCCTCCATTCTTATCTATGGCCTGGGGTCCCTGGTTGGACTATGTCTCCCATGATGCACCATGGTCTCCCCTCTTGCTAAGCTACCATGGTACATAATGGAAGTGTAACGCTAGTGCATCATGGGGGATTTAGTCCAGCTAGGGAACCCAGCCCACAGAAGAGAATGGTATCATGAGGTTCCAAAAATACGACTCCCATGGGTAACCATGGCTGAATTTCTTAATCGAAACTGTGTTGGTCAAAACTTTTTGCTTTTCAGCTGTTCATTTTTTTCTTTTTTTACAAAAAGTCAGAATGAATTTTCTGAAGAAATCATACTTTCCTTGAAAAAATTAATTTAGCTGAAACCCCACATTTCTGTCACAAATCAGTTTTAATGGAAAATATTTGACTAGCCCTATGCAAATAGCAGTGGAATGTCAGAAGTCCAAACACTAAGATGGGGAAATAAAATATAACTCAGGATACCCTGAAGCAGCCAGAAGCCCCATATTTGGTATCAGCATACCACATAAAGAAATCTCAAATCCAGGTATCATAAAGTTAAAGTTGCTACCAACAATACTAATGCTCAAGACCATTTTAGTTTCTATAGTCTAGATGATAATGATGTGATTTTAAAAGCATTCCTATAACTTGTTCACCCTTCTTCTTGATGATAGAAATACATATATAAAATGTTATGTTTGCTGTTCTCCATCAAAGAAATCTCATGACAGGGAATCAGTATCTTGCTAACACAGCCTGTGAAGAAGAAAAAAGAAAGTGTGACCCCTGAAGCTCCATGACAGTCAAAAAGAAGTGCTGTCACAGACTTTTACATGTGTCTGCCTCTTACCATAGGAGAGAAACTGAAACATACTGTGGCGCTGACAGAGACTGCTGTTGCTGCAATACAGAAGAATTTTGGAGCACAGCAACTGTAGGTAATGCTGAAAAACAACCATGATAAGGTGAGATCCTCCAATCCTGCTATCTAGTTACTTATATGGAACTCATCACTGCCAGATCTGAGCCATTCAGCATCTTTAATGGATTTTATTCTCACAACTCCTGTTAGGTAGGGAAGTGTATTGCCCACTCTACAGAGAGGTGACTGAATTCCAGGGTAGATTACGTGATTTTCCCAAGGTCACACAGGAAGTATGTAGTTGAAACCTTCCTATTAAAGTTTTTCACTGAATGAAAAGTTCCTGAAACATTTTGATTCAAAATGTCTAAATGTTTCATTGTGAGTCAGTCCAATTTTGAACTGCATCTACCTGAGTTACCATGGCTCATGGGGGTTATAGTTAAGGTGTCTCATGACCTCATTATCTCCTAAGGGCCAGACTCTCTGGCCAGACTACAGCTCCCATGATGAACTGCACTCATAGGACTCCCAGGATGCACTTTGGCAGCTCAGCAAGAAAAGTGAGTAATGGAAAATATAGTCCTGCCAGGGAATCCATCCCATAGGGCATGAGATGACTGATCTAAAACTCCTAAGGCTATGAGATGTCAAAGCAGCTCAGGGGGACACAGATTAATGTCAACCCAATCTGAAACCAAACATTTTGTTTTAATTTTCCCAAATTAAAAAAAAAGAAAATTTGCATTTTCCACGGAAAATTTTGAATCAGTGAAAACTAAATTTTCTGTCAAAAACATTTTGATGGAAAAATTCTTACCAGCTCTAATAACAACAGAACATGAAGTTCAGCCTAAACTTACTTCTGAAGCCTATCTGTTCCTGAAGTTTCCTACAGGACTTCTCTATCTTTGGCCTTTGTTCCTTTTGACCACAGGACCACACCCAACTCTTCTGGTGGTAGGAACAGACTTGCACTGGACACAATGAGTCAGCAGAACTTTTTGCTATCTTTATGCTGGATTCTAACTAACTAAAAGGGAGGGTCAACAGAAGAGATTGACATCCCCATACAAGGACCATTTGTTTTGGGTAACCATACCATTGTAGCCACATAAAATAAGAATGAATACATATCTGGCCTCAAGCAAAACATTTAAGTACACTCCTATTCAGCAAATCACTAAGCACATTCTTAAACCCACTGAAACCAATAGGATTTAAGGGATGGACTGTTGAATCAGGGTCTTAAAGATTAAATGTGAACAAAAGTCATCAGAATTTATTGTTAGAATGATTTAAAGATGTGTGGTTATGTAACAGGTAGTTCCGTCCCCTTTACACTGTTCTTGCCTGTCTTACTTTTGCCTCTTTCTGGCTCTGCTTCCTACTCTCCCTCTACTGACTAAGGGCAGAACAGGAAGCTGGGAACTTCTGAGATCAAATACCAGCTATGGCACTGATTTCCCCTCTATAGAATTGGGTAAGTCACATATCGGCTTCAGTTTCCCCATCTATGAAATGGAGGCAAAAATACTTACCTACCTCTCAGGGTCATTGTTGTGCTACAGAAGGACAAAGTATTTTTTTAATTAACAATAATTATTAATATTTGAGAATTCTATAGTGCCTTTCCTACTAGGATCTCAAAGTACACCTCTACCCCGATATAACGCTGTCCTCAGGAGCCAAAAAATCTTACCGCGTTATAAGTGAAACTGCGTTATATCGAACTTGCTTTGATCCGCCGGAGCGCGCAGCCATGCCCCCCCAGAGCGCTGCTTTACCGCATTATATCTGAATTCGTGTTATATCGGGTCGTGTTATATCGGGGTAGAGGTGTACTTTACAAATGTTGATGATTGGTTAAGCATCATAACATCTCCATGATACATATTGCATTTTTTTTTTAAATACTGCACTCTTCATTTCAGTTTTGTATATAATTTTTTTTAGGAAAGATAAGCATGTTTTAATATATGCCCTTTGAAAAAGGAATAAGAAAAGACACTGAATACTGTAGTGAGTCCATATTGGTTGACCGGGAGGTGGGCGGGCTCACCCGCCCACTGCTAAAGGCCCCTCCCCCAGCCTAGCGGGAGGGACC
>NW_020678000.1:0-4507 GCF_002925995.2 Terrapene triunguis | reverse complement strand
GGCTGCACAGTTCCCTGTCTACACTGTGATATTAGTGGCAAGCCAGACTGCCTAAATATTCCTGCATCTGTTCTTTGCCTTCTCTCTGAACAGCTGTAATTGCCAGCAGCTATGAGTTATCACACAGCTCTTTATAAGCAAGCACATTTATTCTTAAGGTGAAAGCATTACAGAGAAAACATAAAAATAATAAAAGTTTCTATACGCAGGCTAAGAGCTTACTAGAGGTCACCCAGCAGTCTTACGGGGTCTCAGTAAGCCAATGTCCTTCCAACCCTTCCCAGGAAGGACTGGGCCCCCTGGGACAGAAGGTCCTGTCAATTCACTAGATCAGAAAAAAGGCCCTGAGTCAGTTTAAACTCAGGCTATTTATCCAAAAGCCCTTTCTTTGTCGGTCAGTCCCTGGAGAATCCAGTTTGAACTCATACATCTGAGTGTCTCCAGGTGGTGGAACTTCTCTGAAGGAGTTACAACCTGAATGAATTTGTCTAATCACGCCATACTGTTAATTATTCTTGGAGGTGGTGTGGTCAATTCTCTCATAGACCCTGGCCACAATAATACATAAACTTAATACAGTAAGATTTCCCAAAGATATTGCAAGCAATTGCTATACCTGTCATAGATGTAACTATACCTACGTCTCATAAAATCATGCACCATGAGCAGAACAGGCTACACTAGTAAAATCACGTTTTGCCAGTATAATTGTGCCTGCTACACTAGTAGCTTTTGCTGGCATAGCATCCGTCAGGAATCACACCTCTTCACACTTCTGATAGACATACCTATGCCAGTAGAAGCCTGCAGAGTAGACAGTCTTGGAAAGCTCAGATCTACAAGATAGGCCTTCTCTGCTACCTTCAAATGACCTATAGCCTCTATAGGGAGAGTTTTGATAAACCAGGTATTTTAATCATTGCAGTGAGGGCTGAAGCAGGATCTCAGTGCTGTACAGTACATTAGGGTAACATTGGGGAAAAGGAAGGTAAACCTCAATCCCCTCACAGGCTTGGTACTCCGAACAAAAACCTTTCTCTAATCACTGAAGCAATGATTTGGGAGAATCACTGAGAACTACAGAGGAGGTGTGTTCATTCTGGAGATGAAACCAGTTTAACCCTTATCTATTCCCCTCTCTCTGGCTACCAATACTGAGCTTTAAAACTGAGAATTCCAGCTGACAGCAGTGAGTGCAGGGAAAGAGGATATTATTGGCCTCTGCAACCCTCCAACACAAGCAAAGACTATCTTTATAAAAATATTACTGCAACAGTACACCTGACATGTCTTGGCTCATTGCTGTGCAACAGCACAGTTGTGGGGATGTTTCCTTAAAGGGTAATGACAGTTCTGAGTCCATCACAGCAGCTAACTCTGCATGCAGGCCCAGCTGCAACTTCAGAGTCCTTATTTAATCAGCACAGAAGCACCAGCAAGGTAAATATGTTTGGGGTTAGTGGCCTTGTTTGTAGCTAATCCAATCCTAGTAAATTAAACAAAAGGGAGCAAAACCCCATCCTCCCAAGTAAATCTCTTAATAGATCTAGATTAAGATCTCGGCTTCATACCCCATGGAGTCCTGCTAATCCTCTCTCAGATGTCCCCCGCGTTAATTGGGCTGTGCTGGCAACTTGTTTACATGGACTTTTAAAATGACTTTAAATAGAAAAGCAAACAGCCTCTTCCTGCCCTGTCTCCTTCCCTGGAATGCCAGCACACAGCTCACCAGGCAGCTTCAAAGGCAAAACCGCTATCAGCATATTGGAATGGACCAAAGGACAGCTCTGGAAACCACTCTCTCTCAAGTCACTGGTTCCAATCCAGCCCTGGCAGCTAGTGATTGAAGATCAGCCATCTGATGGCACACTGACATGTGCTACATAGGACTGGTAGAGAATACAGGGTATTTTGTGGAAATATATCCCATTCCTTGCAAAGAGAATTAATTTCAACCACTGAATATCAGCTGCTTCTCAATTTAAAGTCGGAAGTGTCTGTCAGAGTCACTTGACACACAACTTCCTAACAAAAACCAGAGCAGCTCAGTGACTCCTGACTTTGTCACTTGTGAAGGGAACAACTTGGAGGGGAAAAAAAGCAGAAGTTAAACAAAACCTTTTGAAGTAAGAGCACAGACCACATCTAGACGTTGGCTTGAGGAGAACTGCCGGAGTCAACACTATTCTCCATGGCAACATACTTTAATGGAATAGTCTCCCCATTTACCCAAGAGAAAAATCACTACTTCTGGTAAGCAAGGTTAAAGGAGCAGGATGAGGGATCAGAGTGGTGAGAGAGATCAGACAGACTACAAACACCACACTTGTGAGCTTTCGTGTAAGACAATTTTCTTTCTGACGCAGATTTAGGCCTTGTCTACACATGGTTGTATTTGTGGTATAGGTAGGGCCCTAGTGATTCTGGACACAGCGTCATTACACTAGTAGCCAGACCCATGTTTATTTTCTTTTCAGTCTTTGAGAAGTTTTCCTGGTTCAGCCTTGAACACTTTTACTCGTAAGCCTTCCCTGCCCAGGCTATGACAACCAGCCAGGAGCAAATAGCAAGTCAACAAAGGTTACAATAATCTGCCAAAATTGGGCACTGAATCGCTCTCTCTCATATACACACAGACCAGTCCTATCTGTGCAAAGGGCCCCACCCCTAACTCTTAATTGTTTTGCAAGAGTTTACAGGTGAGAGGCAAGAACAAAGCGACACAAGAAGGTTTAGCTGCAGCCAGTCAAATAAACCTTGGGTAAGAAATAGATCCCAGGGACTGCAGGTGGTGAAAACTGAAATACCTTCTGTCCGGTGAGAGACAGTGAGAAGCAAACCTGTTTGTAAGTACATTTCTTTGGAAAAATACCAGCATCCACTGCTGTTCTCTCAAAGAAAGGGCTTAAGGTAAATTCAATGTCTTCAACACGCTCTCTGTGATAAATGCAAAATTAAGTTCTTAAGAATAAATTTGGTTTTCAAATTAAAAATAAAAAATCTGTGAAGGATGATCCACGTTTCCAGATTTTCTCTTGAGGGTTCCCTTGTTTGCCCTCAACGCTGTGCCATCTACACATATCTTAGTCAAGGGTTTATAATCCTGGCAACCCACACAGGAGCAAATATCTTCTATTCTTCCTTTCAGGCAGACTTCTTGGATACTGCGCAAATATAGATCAGATTTCCTTGCACCTCCCTCCATATTAAAAGGCGGAATCTGGTTCCCTTAGTTCCTCCCAAAAAGTCAGAGACTTGGACTTACTATTCACTTGCCTGGGGCTTGCTGAGGGAGGAGGGGGAATTCCCCATCCTCTCTCCCAGCCTTGAGGGGATAAAGATAGGAGTGAGTGTTTTATCCACGGTTCTTCAATATTGTCTGGTTTTCTTGGTTCAAGGATTAATGGAGGAACCAAGTTTCCCTGTGTAAATTCTCCCCAGAATCAAGGGAAACTGTCCCAAGCACCACCTGGCCTCAGGAAGACAACAATTATATCCAATAATGCTTTAATGGCATGACAAGCCACACAAGTATTGCCAATATGCAAACAAGATAGACCCCGTAGGTACACATCAGAGGTAGATACTATCCACTCAATCCGAACAGGCTTGTTCTTTTTGTGGGACATTTTGGTAGATTTCCAGTTATACTGAATGTTTGAGAAATTTTGTATGGAGAGTGAAACACCCATGACAATACGAGTCAAACTCAATCACGTCCTATTTGCTGTCTTGTGAACAGAAGAGAGAAAGAAAAGTGAGTCTCTCTCATGGTACATCTACACTGCAAAAAATCCTCCACCGCAGTGAGTCTCAGAGCCCGGGTCACCTGACCTGGGCTTGCACTACGGGGCTAAAAAAGCAATGTGGTCGTTCCCGCTTGGGCTGGCACTCACTGCTGTGTGTTATGTGGGATTTTTGTTTTTTTGTAATAGAGACCCTCAGGTCACTTACTGAACAGGGAATCAGGGGACTAGGAGAGAGACTCCCAACAAAACAAAGCCCAGAGTGGTTCTTGGGAGAGCATGGACGTTAACGAACATGAGATTAAAGGGGCCAGTTTAAGAGGCTCAGATTCCTAAGGAAACACCTCTTTCCCTCTCTCAGGTCAAGTTACAAGTAACCCATCTCACTCTTCTTTGGACTAGAGGGTCTGTCTGATCGGTGACCATCACTCCTGGGGCAAGGAGGCTCATGCGCTCTCCCCATGTCACTGAACAGGCTGTTATAGCCTAGGTATCACTTCAGTCGTTAGTACTTGTGGGTGATGTGTGACAGGAAACAGCATGCTGATCAGTTTTCCATTTGTACGATCTGTACTGTTGAGATTGGGCAGTTGTGTAGTGGCTGCAGCAAGATGCAATCAATGAACACAAGATCACTCATCTTTTGATGACTGGTGCATAGATAGGTTCTTTTTAGGGGGCTCTCACAATTATCCCTATTCTGCCACTGATGATGTGTTGAGAGTCTCTGGGTTAGGCTAAAAGGGGTAAAAAACAAGGGT
>NW_020677999.1:0-1313 GCF_002925995.2 Terrapene triunguis | reverse complement strand
AACCACCCCACCCTCCCCACCCCCCTTTGAGCACCGCTTGCAGAGGCAATAAAGTCATTGTTACTTCACATTCATGCATTCTTTATTAATTCATCACACAACTAGGGGGATAATTGCCAAAGTAGCCTGGGATGGGTGGGGGAGGAGGGAAGGAAAAGGACACACTGCAGTTTAAAACTTTAACTCTTATTGAAGGTCAGCCTTCTGATGCTCGGGTAATCATCTGGGGTGGAGTGACTGGGTGGCCGGAGGCCCCCCCCCACCGTGTTCTTGGGCGTCTGGGTGAGGAGGCTATGGAACTTGGGGAGGAGGGCTGTTGGTTACACAGGGGCTGTAGCGGCGGTCTCTCTCCTGCTGCCTTTCCTGCAGCTCAACCATACGCTGGAGCATATCAGTTTGATGCTCCAGCAGCCGGAGCATCGACTCTTGCCTTCTGTCTGCAAGCTGACGCCACCTATCGTCTTCAGCCCGCAACTTGCTCTGTTCATCCTGCGATTCAGCCCGCCACCTCTCCTCTCATTCATATTGTGCTTTTCTGTAGTCTGACATTGACTGCCTCCACGCATTCTGCTGTGCTCTGTCAGCGTGGGAGGACATCTGGAGCTCCGTGAACATATCGTCCCGCGTCCTCCGTTTTCTCTTTCTAATCTTCACTAGCCTCTGTGAAGGAGAAACATTTGCAGCTGGTGGAGGAGAAGGGAGAGGTGGTTAAAAAAGACACATTTTAGAGAACAATGGGTACACTCTTTCACGTTAAATTTTGCTGTTCACATTACACAGCACATGTGCTTTCATTACAAGGTCGCATTTTTCCTCTTATATTGAGGGCCTGCCGGTTTGCTGTGAGAGATCAGTCACGCACTGCCAGGCCACAGATTTCGGCTTGCAGGCAGCCATGGTAAGCCACAGTCTTTTGGCTTTTTTAACCTTCTTAACATGTGGGAATGGTTTCAAACAGCAGCGCCCTCATTTCCCATACCAAGCACCCGTTGGGTTAGCCATTTAAAATGGGTTTGCAATGTGAAAGGAGGGGCTGCGGTTTCCGGGTTAACATGCAGCACAAACCCAACTAACCCCCCTCCTCCCCCCACACCCAATTCTCTGGGATGATCACTTCACCCCTCCCCCCACCGCGTGGCTAACAGAGGGGAACATTTCTGTTCAGCAGAGCAGGAACGGGCACCTCTGAATGTCCCCTTAATAAAATCGCCCCATTTCAACCAGGTGACCGTGAATGATATCACTCTCCTGAGGATAACAAAGAGCGATAAGGAATGGATGTTGTCTGCATGCCAGCAAACACCGGGACCATA
>NW_020677998.1:0-1349 GCF_002925995.2 Terrapene triunguis | reverse complement strand
GAAAATGATGCTTAAAATTGTTGATTGGCTCTAGTTTTCAAGATATGCTATTGGGTCAGTATATACGACCCTTGACTTGGGAATGGCGGAGGATAAGTGAGTTATAAAGGGAAGGGATCTCAATTTAAACCAGAAATGACTAAAATACATCTTTGACTGGATCTATGAATAAATCTATGACTGGGTTTGGACAGTACTTGCTTTTTAGGCAAAACAATGAATGATGCAATCTGAAGCTGGTATTGCGTCATACATGATATGAATTGCATCATGTTATTCCTAGAAGTCATGGATGATGCAATCATAACGAAGCTTACATCACTCTGCTGAACAAATTGCCCTATATCAGCTCTAGAAATCATACAGTGTCGTGCTCTCTTATTTGTCAGTGTTTGATTTTGCAAAGGGACACATTTCTGTTTAGCCAAAGTGAGCAGAGATGCCTCGTACTTGTGTGAACAATGCAGATAACTTCTGCTATGTTTGTGGTGAAGTGACTTTTGCATCACAAAAGCGCAGTATAACCACTATGGTTAAGAAAGCCTATCACCTTTATTTTGGCTGCAAAATTGGAGATCAGGACAAGAGGTGGGCCCCACACATATGCTGCAACACTTGTGCAACAAATCTTCGCCAGTGGTTGAACAGGAAAAGGAAATCTATGCCTTTTGCAGTGCCAATGATTTGGAGAGAGCCAACAGATCATACCAGCAATTGTTACTTCTGCATGGTGCCTCCAGTTGGGAAAGGTGTGTCAAAGAAGAAAAAGTGGACCGTGCATTATCCAAACATTCCATCAGCTATACGCCCAGTACCCCACGGAGAAGGACTGCCGGTTCCTGATGCACCAGAATCATTCTCACTTGAGTCAGACGAGGAAGAGGATGAAACTTCTGGTCCTGAACCATCAATGTCACAGGACCCACATTTTCTCCCATCCTCCTCCTCTGAACCACACCTCATAACACAAGGTGAACTGAATGACCTTGTCAGGGATTTGGAACTACCCAAGAGTAAGGCAGAGCTGTTGGGCTCCAGACTACAGCAGTGGAATCTCCTGGCAGGTGATGTTAGGGTTTCCATGTTCCGTGACCGTCAAAAGGATCTTGTCCCATTCTTCTTCATGGAAGGTGATCTTGTAGCCTGCAACAACATCGATGGTGTGATGGCAGCCCTCAACATCGTTCACGATCCAGATGAGTGGAGACTGTTCATTGATTCATCGAAGACGAGTCTTAAAGCTGTTTTACTGCATAATGGCAATGTTTTGCCATCAATTCCAGTTGGTCATGCAGTCCATATGAAGGAAACCTATGACAACATGAAACAACTTTTGAGGTGCATAAACT
>NW_020677997.1:0-1914 GCF_002925995.2 Terrapene triunguis | reverse complement strand
TTGAAGCCCACAGTGAGTTGTCCAGGGTGATAACAGTCTGTGGCAGAACTCAGCACGGAACCCAGAGCTCTCAAACGCCAGGCCTGTGCTTTAACCACAAAATTATTCCTCTTCTTTCTCCCACCAAACCGGGCTAATTCAAAAGAGAAACTTTTTATACAATGGAATTAACCTGTGGGACTCATTGCCATGAGCTACTGAGTTGGAGAAAATAGCAGTACTTTTTTTAAAAATTAGAAATTCTGCCTGAATAAGAACTACCATTGTTTTATTTGATCGTATAATTACAGGATCTAAACTATCCACTTCATGAGAGGTGCCATTTCGGAAGAAGCATCCTCTATGATTATTCCTCTGTGGCAGGATAGCCTGATCCAGATCCCATTGAAATCAGTGGATGGATTCCTATTTATGTCAGTGGAAATTGGATTGGGTCCTATTTGGCCGTAATGGAGTTTTTTGTGCTTGCCTGTGAAACACTTAGGCCCTGATTCAGCAAAGAAATTAAGCATGTGCTTTAAGTCCGGGAACAATCTCATACCTATTCAGCAACACACTAACGTTATTTAAGCATGTGCTTTAGAGCTTTGCTCACTCAGGGCCCTAGTATGTGGTGCTGTTTGGGCCAACGTGGTCTATGTTGTTAAACTGCAAAAGTATGTTTGTTAGTTCCAGTGTCCTGGCAAAATTCCAGCGTGGGTGCTAATTACATTGTCTCTGTATAGAATATCAGTTTTCCCCGCAATTTCACTTGAACACAGAAATCTTCTACCCTTCCTGTCCTAAACTCTTATATTGTGCCATCCTGTGTGCAGTGGGGAGGCCCCTCCCACAGATCCTTTCTTTCAGACGGGGAGAATTCAGATTTGGGAGGGCGGTTTCAAACAGTTTGGGAGTGAGCTAATTAGCTATTGCAGTTAGCCAGCTTGATAGCCAATAGGAAATTCCCGTTGACTGTGAGAGTTATTTGGCTATGGAGTAGAAATCCCTATTCTGAAATGAAGCCAGTCCCTTCCACTGTGCCTCGTTCGTATTCTCCAGTCCTGAAATCCTTTCAGCCAGCTCCTCAGAGGTGTTTAGGTGCGTAACTCCTATTGAAATCAATGGGAGTTATGCTCCTTTCTGTGGTTTTATGTGTCATTATAACAGGACGGCCTGCTCTGGGTTCAGCCCACCCTATTTACTAAGGAATAGAATATCAGGGTTGGAAGAGACCTCAGGAGGTCATCTAGTCCAACCCCCTGCTCAAAGCAGAACCTACCCCAACTAAATCATCCCAGCCAGGGCTCTGTCAAGCCGGGCCTTAAAAACCTCTAAGGATGGAGATTCCACCACCTCCCTAGGTAACCCATTCCAGTGCTTCACCACCCTCCTAGTGAAATAGTGTTTCCTAATATAACCTACACCCCCCCACACTGCAACTTGAGACCATTGCTCTTTGTTCTGTCATCTGCCACCACTGAGAACAGCCGAGCTCCATCCTCTTTGGAACCCTCCCCCTTCAGGTAGTTGAAGGCTGCTATCAAATCCCCCCTCACTCTTCTCTTCTGCAGACTAAATAAGACCAGTTCCCGCAGTCTCTACTCATAAATCATGTGCCCCATGATACTGGCTGCCAACTACACATCAAGCCATTGATCACTACACGTTGAGCCCGATGATCTAGCCAGCTTTCTATCCATCTTATAGTCCATTCATCCAATCCATACTTCTTTAACTTGCTGGCAAGAATACTGTGGGAGACCGTATCAAAAGCTTTGCTAAAGTCAAGATATATCACATCCACCACTTTCCCCATATCCACAGAGCCAGTTATCTCCTCATACAAGGCAATCAGGTTGGTCAGGCATGACTTGCCCTTGGTGAATCCATGTTGACTGTTCCTGATCACCTTCCTCTCCTCCAAGTGCTTCA
>NW_020677996.1:0-2582 GCF_002925995.2 Terrapene triunguis | reverse complement strand
ATGTATCAAATTGGCTTTTCCCAATTATAGCTGCTGTGTGGTTTTTACTGGTTTAAATTGAATTTCAGATATGATGGACAGCAGGTATTATTTTGTACTGGGGAAAGCCTGTGTAAAGACTCTCACGCTCTACCTCATGCCCTTCATCCCAAGGATAAAACGAAATGACAAAATTACAATGGTAAAGCTCAGTTAGAAGGTCACTAATAACAGGTATGTTGTCAGTTTGCTGAAACTCATGGCGATTTCAGAGTAGCACTATCCTCATGGGTGGCAGTGGACCCCGGGCCCCGCCCCTTCTGCATGAGGCCCCACCCTCCGCGACAGGAGCGCTGAGCCCCTTCGCGCCCCCATGGCCGGAGAAGCCCCGGGCCGGCTGGAACGCTGAGCCACATTCACCCATTCTCGCCAGAGGAGCCCTGGGCTGGCCTCAGTCATGCTGGCCGGCCCGAGCAGCCCCAGCCCAGCGTCCCGCGGCTCTGCCTTCCCTGGCCTATTACACCCGCCACCCATGACTATCCTGTGTAATTCAGACTGGCAAATCCCAGTTATGTCTCAGTAGCTGAGAGTCTGTGGATTTTCTTGTTTAATGCTTTGTTTTACTCCAGCTTTGCTTGTCGCTGTTTAGACAGCTAACAGAATCCAAGCATTGGGTACTTTTTGAAGAACTGGTCTGCTGCCTTTTTACGTTTTAGTTTAGGTCCTGTTTATGTCTGATGGGGAAATCAGTGTTTCCTGTTGCTGAACCACTCCATTGAGCAGCCGAGATTTCTTTTGCTATATTTCTGTCCTTTAATTTCATAGTAACTTGGAAGACTAAGGCCTTGTCTACACTACGAGTTAAGTCAACTTAAGTTACATCGACAACCCTATGCTGCTTTAATTACATCGGTTGTGCATGTCCACACAACACTCCTTGTGTCAGCAGATCGCATCCACAGTTGGTGCTCTTCCATTGATAGAGAGAGCATTGCCTCATAGGTAGCTAATCCCCTGTGTAACTCACCGCTCTCTACTGGTGGGAAATCTGGGAACGAATCTCAGTGCATCATGAGGGCGTGCTCACAGTCCCATGATACAGTTCTTTCCATCCCATCATTCCATGGGCTTCCAAATTTGTTTTGTTCCATTATTTAACAGCCTCTGTAAACCTGTGCCCGCCTTCTCTGCCTGAAAGCATGGATCCTGAACTGCTGACCAGTCTGGTGATAAGCATTATGAACACAATGTGGCTGGCCCTGCCATATTTCAAGAGCTGAGAAACAGAAAGTGAATCAGTGGTGCTTCCCCTGCAGTGTGTAATGGAAAGAAACAATTCAAGATTGCTGCTGGCATTCATGGAGCAGTTGCAGATGGTGGATCATTGGTACTGGGCTCAGGAAATAAACCCTGAGTGATGGTATCACATCCTGATGCATGTATGGGATGATGAGCAGTGGTTGCAGAATTTTTGGATGTGCAAAGCCACCTTCTGGAACTGTGCGCGGAGTTCACCCATGCCCTGCGGTGCAAGGACACCAGAATGAGAGCTGCTCTTGCAGTGGAAAAGTGAATTGCAATCACTGTGTGCAAGCTGGCAACTCCAGACTGCTACTAGTCAGTCATGAATGAGTTTAGAGTTGGAAAGTCCACTGTGGGGGTTGCGGTGATGCAAGTGTGTAGGGCCATTAATCGCCTCCTGCTAAGAAGGACCATGACTATGGGTAATGTACAGAAAATAATTGATAGCTTTGCAGCAATGAAATTCCCTAACCTGCGGCAGGTTGGTAGATGGTGCACACATCCCAATTTTGGCCCCAGACCATCTTGTGACAGAGTACAGCAACCCCTCGGGGGGAGAGATAGCTCAGTGGTTTGAGCATTGGCCTGCTAAACCCAGGGTTGTGAGTTCAACCCCTGAGGGAGCCATTTAGGGATTTGGGGCAAAAATCGGTCTGGAGATTGGTCCTGCTTTGAGCAGGGGGTTGGACTAGAGGACCTCCTGAGGTCCCTTCCAACCCTGATATTCTATGATTCTTTGAAAAGGGCTACTTCTCCATGGTCTTGCAGGCGCTGGTGGATCACCGAGGCCGTTTCACTGACATCAATGCGGGTTGGTCAGGGAAGGTGCATGATGCATGCATCTTTAGGAACACTGGACTTTATAGAAAGCTGCACACTGGAACTTTATTTCCAGACCAGAAGATTCCAATGGGGGATGTGCAAATGCCCATAGTGATCCTGGGAGA
Organism: Terrapene triunguis; assembly: GCF_002925995.2. Lineage (NCBI taxonomy): Eukaryota > Metazoa > Chordata > Testudines > Emydidae > Terrapene > Terrapene triunguis. The sequence goes on along the minus strand of NW_020677996.1, from coordinate 354 downwards.
CCCTGCCTATCCTTTACTCCCATGGTTCATGAAGCCTTACACTGGGAACCTAGACAGCAGCAAGGAACACTTCAACAACAGGTTCAGCAGATACCAAAATGACAGTTGAATGTGCCTTTGGCAGATTAAAAGGTTGCTGGCACTGCCTTTTTGGCAGGTTAGACTTCAAGGAGTAAAATATTCCGATGGTCATAGCAGCCTGCTATGGGGTGCATTTCCTGCATGTGTGCAGCTTCAGACTGGGTCTGTATGCTGCTTGCCTGTGTGCTGCTTTGGTCAGGGCCAGCTTTAGGAAGTGCGGGGCCCTATTCGAACAGTTTTGATGGGGCCTCGGCAGGGATGACTAAAAAAAAA
>NW_020677995.1:0-1065 GCF_002925995.2 Terrapene triunguis | reverse complement strand
AGCAAGGATCTGGTTGCTCTGTATGAATCCATCATAGGAACCACAGGGAGTGAGAAGAGCTACTCATCGAATCTTAGAATATCAGGGTTGGAAGAGACCTCAGGGGGTCATCTAGTCCAACCCCCTCCTCAAAGCAGAATCAACTCCAATTAAAGCCAAAGGAAATTGTTGGCACAAGAACAAGTGGGGATAAACTGGCCAGGAGTCATGGTAGTCTGGAAATGAGAAGAAGGTTCAGAAACAGCCTCCTAATGGGTGAGGGGAGAACGTGCTAATTCACATGAAGATGGCGCTTGATAAGTATGTGACTAGGATTATATGACGCGCTCTGTGTTCCTAAAGAGACTAGCCCAGGGCTGCTGGGAAAAAGCTCCAGGATTCAGAGATATGCCACTTTCTTTTTACTCTTTTAACACTTAACATAAGTTAAACTAATTGTATTGTAAAATCGTATGTGCAGTTAGATAGATCCTGGTATCACCCCCCTGCTCTAACCACTAGACCCCCTTCCCCTTCCCATGGCAGCAATAGACCCCAGGAGTCCTGGCTCCCAGCCCCTCTGCTCTATCCACTAGATCCCTTTCCACTTCCCAAGGCAGGAATAGACCCCAGTAGTTCTGGCTCCCAGGACACAGCTACGCCGTGTCTGATAGGTGGGGCTGCAGAATCACATGGTGCTCCCAGAGCTATTCAAAGCCAGAGCAAAGAAAAAAGGCCACTCACCCCAAAACCAGGCCAGGAGGATGGGGATCCTTGTGTTCCCAGCTCCAGCGCAGGCAGCCGAGCTCCTGCCAAGGGGGTGCCCATCTGGGAGCAGGAGACACCCGGGAAGTCCCATGTTCAAAGCACAGTCCTTGTGGGGCAGCGTGGCCAAGCGTTAGGGCAGGCGATCGTCCTTGTGAGAGAGGCAGGCTGAGCTCGGTGTGATGGTCACAGTCTGGGAGGCTGGGGAGATGGGGCAAGCATCTAAGGGGGCAGGAACCCAAGGGGACAGGGGGTGTGACAGGCCTCTCACTGCAGAGACCCCTCCCTCTGCGCCCGCCTGCAGTGACCCACTTGGTGTGT
>NW_020677994.1:0-1449 GCF_002925995.2 Terrapene triunguis | reverse complement strand
ACAGATCTCAGGTTGCTCAGGTAGTCACATGTAGTTTCCAAGCACTTGCTATGCGAATCATACATCACTTAAGCTTATTAGTGTTCTTGTGGGCAAGGGACAGGTCTGCAGTGATGTTTGAAGCAGGGATGTTCTATAAACAGAACAGTGTTAAAATCTCCCCCAGAGATGTAGCAGCCCTCCCTAAACTCATATTCTGATCCAACGTGAAACCCACTGAGGAGCAGGTGCAGAGATGGACACAGCAAAATTCAATTTGGGGTATTTGTTTCCCAGGCTTCGCATTGCCTGTGACAGCGCGGAGTCTGAGATGAGCCACCTCTACCCAGCACTGGCTGAAAATGTGCAGGAGTGCTACCTCCAGAAGGAACCGCTGCTGTACAGCTGCGCAGGCTACAGCACCAAGTACCGGCGCCTGTGCCCATGTCGCGATTACCGGAAAGGACAAGTGGCTGTGTGCAGGGACTGCTTGTGATTCCACCCCCTGCTCCTGGAGTCCGGAGCACGTGTGTTGTGACATGCCACACGCAACAAGTAGCTTTTTCTCAAAGCTTCTGCAATACCCAAGAAGGACAGGACAGCCTCCTCTTCTTGGAAACTCATGTCGAGACTTTGGATGTCAGACTCTGTCGGTTGTTTTGTCTGCCAGTCAAACGTCCGTGACTGACCATCTGCTCATGTTGGATTTTTTTTTCTTGAGACACATCTCCTTCCACACCCAAGCCCACCTGGACTTCAGTAGGACAAGGCACCAGCAGCCTTTGGGTTTGGGTTTCATCCTCTTTTAACGTCCTGGTTTATTTATTTATATTTTTTATCAAATTAAAGCAGCAAAACAACCACCGGTCCTTCCTGAGGAGTTATTTGGAACAATCTCCTTAGAAATACTTACGTGGGGGTGACAGATCTTGGAAGGCTCCAGTGCCAGACACATCTAGGAAGATGCCTTCGATTCTATCAGTCCAATCCACCGTCCAGCCTTTGGAAGGGGGAGGGGGAGGCGTTCTACACATGCCAACGGGAGCACGTCTCTTATTCTATTCCCGCCACTAGCACTCGTAAGAGCTTGGGAACCCTGTCCCGTGGAAGTGTGTGGGGGGGGGGGAGGGGCGATTCTGGGCATGACATCAAGCACCAGAGACAAGCGTCCCTGTGCGGTAGCTCAGGGGAGTGTTGAGGTTGTGGCAGTAACGTGCCAGAACAGAGTGTGCAGGGATCAACCCGTTCACCGCTGGGGCCAAAGAGGGACGTTCTAAGGGAGGGAGCTGAGCCCCCCACCAAGTGGTTCCCCATCTCTTCATGCAGCTGTACTAGTTTCCCAGATGAAGACCTTGGCTGTAGCAGCCAGTCCTCACCATCCCCGAAACGGGGTGCTCTGCCCCTTTAAGGGGCTGGGGGCCTGGGGCCAGCCAGCCCTGTTCCATTATCAGACCCAGCTGGGAAGGGGTC
>NW_020677993.1:0-7668 GCF_002925995.2 Terrapene triunguis | reverse complement strand
TTGGTGATGATAATCAATGGGACACAGATAGGGTACAAAATATGACACAGTAGGTTGTGCTGGTACGGGAGTGGCACTATATGTGAGAGAAAGCATAGAGTCAAATACAGCAAAAATCTTAAATGTATCAAACTGTACTACAGAATCTCTATGGATAGAAATTCCATGCTTGAATAATAAGAGTATAGCAGTAGGAATCAGTAGGATCAGGCTGGTGAAGATGACTATGAAATGCTCAGGGAGACTAGAGAGGCTACAAGAATAGAAAATTCAGTAATAATGGGGGATTTCAGCTATCCCCATTCTGACTGGTACATGTCACCTCAGGATGGGATGCAGAGATAAAATTTCTAGACACTATTAATAACTCCTTTTTGGAGCCGCTAGTACTGGAACCCACAGTGGAAGAGGCAATTCTTGATTTAGTCCTAAGTGGAGCACAGGATCTGGTCCGAGACGTGAATATAGCTGAACCGCTCAGTAAGAGCGACCATAATGTAATTAAATTTAACATCCTTGTGGGAAAGGAAATACCAAAGCTAGGGTATGTCTACACCCAGCCGCTAGTTCGGCGGCTGGGAATCGAAGTTCTGGGTTCGACTTATCGCGTCTTGTCTGGACGCGATAAGTCGAACCAGGAAGTGCTCGCCGTCGACTGCGGTACTCCAGCTAGACGAGAGGAGTACCGCGGAGTCGACGGGGGAGCCTGCCTGCCGCGTGTGGACCGAGGTAAGTTCGAACTAAGGTACTTCGAACTTCAGCTACGTTATTCACGTAGCTGAAGTTGCGTACCTTAGTTCGAATTGGAGGGTAAGTGTAGACCAAGCCTTAGTTAAATGGAAATTAAAAGGAACAGTCACAAGAGTGCACAAGCTGCATGGAAACTTTTTAAAAACACATTAATAGAGGCTCAAATTAAATGTATATCCCAAATAAAAAAAATATATAAGAGGACCAAAAAAATGCCACCCTGGCTAAACAAGAGAGTAAACGAGTTGGTAAGAGGCAAAAAGGCATTGTTTAAAAACTGGTAGTCAAATCTACTCAGGAAAACAGAAAGGAGCATATACTCTAGCAAGTCAAGTGTAAAATTATAATTAGGCAGGCTAAAAAGGAATTTGAAGAGCAACTAGCAAAAGACACAAAAACAGCAAAAACAATTTGTAAGTATGTTAGAAATAGGAAGCCTGCCGAACACTCATTGGGGCCACTGGACGATTGAGATGCTAAATAAGCATTTGAAGAAGACAAGGCCATTGCAGAGAAGCTAAATGAATTCTTTGCATTGGTCTTCACTGCAGAGGATGTGAGGGAGATTCCCACACCTGAGCCATTCTTTTATGTGATAAATCTGAGGAACTGTCCCAGATTGAGGGATCAATACAGGAGGTAACTGTATTGAAACAAACTGACAAATAGCAAGTCACCAGGACCAAATGGTATTCGCCCAAGAGTTACAAAGGAACTCAAATATGAAATTGCAGAGCTATTAACTGTGGTATGTAACCTATCACTTAAGTCAGCCTCTGTACCAGATGACTGGAGGATGGATAATGTAATGCCGATTTTTTTTAAAAAGGCTCCAGAGGTGACCCTGGCAATTACAGCCTGGCAAATCTAACTTCAGTACCAGGCAAACTGGTTAAACCAAAGTAAAGAACAGAATTATCAGACACATAGATGAACACGATTGTTGGGGAAGAGTCAACATGTTTTTTGTAAAGGGAAAACATACCTCACCAATCTACTGGAATTCTTTGAGGGTCTCAAACATATGGACAAGGGTGATCCAGTCGATATAGTGTACTTGGACTTTCAGAAAGCCTTTAAAAAGGTACCTCACCAAAGGCTCTTAAGCAAAGTAAACAGTCGTGGGATAAGAGAGATGGTCCTCTCATGGATCAGTAACTGGAGAAAAGATAGGAAACAAAGGGTAGGAATAAATGATCAGTTTTCAGAACGGAGAGAGGTAAATAGCAGGGTCCTCCAAGAATCTGTACTGGGACCTGTGCTGCTCAATGGATTCATAAATGATCTGAAAAAAGAGGTAAACAGGGAGGTGGCAAAGTTTGCAAACAATACAAAACTATTCAAGATAGTTAGGTCTAAAGCAGACTGCAAAGAGTTACAAAGGGATCTCAAAAAACTGTGTAACTGGACAACAAAATGGCAAATGAAATTCAGTGTTGATAAATACAAAGTAATGGACATTGGAAAGCATAATCCCAACTGTTCATACAAAATGATGGTGTCTAAATTAGCTGTTACCACTCAAGAAAGAGATCTTGGAGTTATTGTGGATAGTTCTCTGAAAACAGCAACACAACATGCAGCGGCAGTTAAAAAAGCTAACAGGATGTTAGGAACCATTCAGAAAGGGATAGATAATAAGACAGTAAATATCAGAATGCCACTATGTAAGTCCATGGTATCTACACCTTGAATACTGCATACAGTTCTGGTTGTCCCATTTCAAAAAAGATATATTAGAACTTGAAAAGGTACAGAGAAGGGCAACAAAATGATTATGGTATGGAACAGCTTCTATATGAGGAGAAATTAAAAAGATGGGAACTGTTTAGCTTGGAATAGAGACGAGCGGAGGGGACGGGGGACATGGAGGTCTATAAAATCACGAGTGGTATGGAGATAGTGAATAAAGAAGTGTTATTTACCCTTTCACATAAGAACTAGGGTCACCCAAAGAAATTAATAGGCAGCAGGTTAAAACAAACATTAGGAAGTACTGCTTCACACAAGTCAATCTGTGGAACTTGTTGCCGGGTATGTTGTGAAGTCCAAAAGTATAACTGGGTTCAAAAAAGAATTTGATCACTTAATGGAAGATAGCCAAGACAGTCAGGGATGCAACCCCATGCTCCCAGTGCTCCTAAGCCAGATGCTGGGACAGGATGACGGGGGATGGATGACTTGATCAATTCCCTGTTCTGTTCATTTCCCACCAAAGCATTTGGCTCCAGCCACTCATGGAAGACAGGGTACTGGATTAGGACCACTGATCTTAACCAGTATGGCCATTCTGATGTTCTTATGTCTTTGTGCCCAGAGGAAGAAAGATACATGGAAGTTGCAAAGGTGATGGTTTGGGAAGAAAACCAAGATGATTTGGGAAGAGCCTCTTCCCAGATAAGTCCACTATATTTGCTCTCCCTGGGAGCTACACCCCTGAATGAAGGGCACTGAGGGCAGGCAATCACAGGAGGAAGAACAAGGAGATTTCCTCTAGGAAACAGGAGGAAGGAACTTCCATGAGTATGTAAAGGGTATTTTGGAAGGTGCAGAGTCTCTGTACAGTTTGTAAGCTCCACAATGACTTCTGTTACTGTTAATAAGCAATTATTTTAAAAACTTGAGAAAATTCCAAAAGAAGAAGAAAAAAGAAGAAAACTCTTAAAAGAACTTTTATTTTTCAAAAGACAGGGTAAAACATTCAAGAAGTGCTTAACTGACTTATGTTCCTACGGTCCATTAAAAGTCAAGTCAAATTCCTAAGTCACTAAAGCACTTCTGAAAACTTTACTCACAAACATTACAAAGCCTTGAAACTCAAAGTTAAGATTACAGTTATAAATTCCAAGAAAATAAGTCACTTTGCCCCTAAAGCCCATCAGGCCCTGTATCACTGAAAAAAAGAAAAGAATCAAACATACCTCTTTCATTAAAAACGGAGAAGCGATCTAACTGGACTCTTTCTATTGTAGACTGACATATTGCATACTACCATAGCATTTTTAAACGGAAATAGAGATGGGTCCCTTTAAACCAGATTTGATGCACATTGCCAAAAATAGTGTGGGGGTGCATGCCCAGCTGTTGCCAATGATGTACCTGTTTTGTGAACAAATAGACTATATTACTGGAGAGCTGCCTCCCCTCTTATTTGGACTGATTAGATTTTGGTAGGCATAGAACTATACAATTAAAAATCCTTGTAATTGGGGAGAAAAGGTAAAAAAGGAGAATCTTCATTTCCACTGCTGTCAATCTTTCATTTTTATCAAGCAATGAATTCAGCTTCTAAAAATAAAGAAATTACAGGACCAGATCCTTGACTAATGTAAATTTGCATAGATCTCTCTATATGTTGAATTAATAAGATATTAAATATATAACTAACTGAGGTACTTAAAATGAGTTGTACAACAAATGAAAACCTATATATTTATATCATTATTTTTTGTTATGTACTGGTGGTGTGTTGGTTCTGTACAACCTATACATGAAAACATACTCCCTCTCCTGAAGAGTTTACAATATATGTCTGGTTTCTGCAACTGCTTCATGTGGTCTGACCTCCGCATCTGTACAGAGCCCCAATAACTTTATGGGGACTTCATACCGACAGACCTTTATGCCCACAGGGAATCCCATCCAAGTCAGTGGGAGTCTGTGTGTGGATCAGATTGCAGGATTGTATTTTAACTAAAATAACATTAGGTTAAATATTATACCTTATTATATTCTTTGGTGATGAACTATTCTGCACCAAATTAAACTGTTCTGTGAACTTGCTTAATTATATAGCCAATCTACCAGTAATCACTAAAAGAGTCAAAGCAATGCTTTCAACACCGAGAAAAGAAAATCCATAGAAAAGAACAGTATACAAAAGCCGTCAGCCATCTGTAGGAGAAGTTTAATAATATTCCTCAACTTGAAATGCATGAAGCAGCTCAGGACTATCAACACCAACTGGGCTCACTTGAGCTGAAATTCCTGATGGGATAAAGACTAAAAATGAATTCATCATTATATCAAGATGCTGGCTAGATAAAGTATTTAAAAATATAACCAGGCCTAATGCTCTAAATGAATCCTGACTTGGTTTGAATTTTCCAATTATTTTTGTATGTAGGAAAAATAGCTTTAACTTTAAAATTTGTCTAAAGAGTTTCACTCTGCCAACTCCTGAGTCTGCCCTCTTCTTTATGTCTGATGTTGGGTGCAGTGCAGAGGGAGATAAAGTACACTTTGAAGTTGGTGAGATGAAAAGAGAGAGCAGCACCAAGGCAGCGCAGCTGAAAGGAGTGGTTTTTTAAGGAACTAATTTAATTGGGAGGTTTAACTACTCAACTCTATCTTAGCATTTAAGATTTACAAAGCAGTTCATCTGAAAACATACAAGTTCAGTTCAAGCTGACTTTTAAAACATTATCAGCCAACAGCTCTGTGACTGCACAGTAAAGAAAATAGCAAATACAAGTTATTCTGTACAAAGGTTGGGTTTCTGCTGTGCCTGTTAATATAAATAGAGTCTTTCTGAAACACAAGTGAGACAAGCAGTTGGTTAGGTCCCCATGCAGTAGCTGAAACAGTCTTTTAACAGCAACTGATTTTTTCCCTCATCTTTCTAGTAGTAGACCTGGAGGTGAAAATAACTTATAGAATCTCTACACAGAAAGCTGTGGTCCTAATATTGCTTGTGTCCCTGCACATCTTAAGGCCAACCCTATTTTTACTTTTAGCGAAGTCTGTTGGAGAAAGTAAGCAGATTTTAAGCAGATTTTTTTTTTAATCTCTACTAAAGATAGTGTACAAAGTATCAAACTTGTGTTTCTGATATCTGTGTTAAGACTCCAAAACTGATACCTGAAGGTTTGAGATTGGGAATATCTTGCTGAATTATCTCTTGATTGTTCTAAATTTACAAATAAACTTAAAATATGACTTTAATTGGTGTTTGTGTATATTTTTTCTTTCTTTATATAGGAATTAGATACATGCTCCTGTCAGCTAATTTCTAAGTTATCTGCAAAAAACCTAGAGTTTTCAGGTACCTAAGTACCCCCTGGAATCACAGGTAAAGTTGCCCCCCGCCCCCCTACCTACAATGCTACCAATGCTCAACCCCATCTCCACTGCCAGACAAAGCAGCAGTGTACCTGTGTTGGGAGCCTGATTAGCATGCGGTAACTGGATCCCTTGGCATGTCCCTTCTTACACCGGGGCCATTCCTCTCTATATGGGACTGGGTTCCTGTGAAGGATGTGGGTGACCTAGCACTTCACAAACATCCCTTTCTACAGGTGCTCAACTCAGTGTTTGTGTAGGCCCAAAACCACAGCAGCACACTGCAACCCCTACCCCACTACCACATGAGACCTCTCCATCTCAGAGTCCCTATCACACCCTGACCCATAGAACTCCCCATCTCACAATCTGACACATGAGAATCTCACCTTGCAGCCTCTCCAGTCACCCACACAAGAGGCCCATGCCTCACAACCCTCACAACAATCACCTCCGAAACACTGGACTGCTCACCTCAGAGCCCCTCTGCATTATCACTTCCGTCCAGGCACAAGAGACCCCCACCTCACTGACTTATGATACCTCCCACCTCACAGCCCCCTCAAAATCACTCACCCACACAAGACCTCTCTCAAAGGGGGTCTTAATTGGCCTCTTCTCATAATCCCCACACCTCACAGTCACCCAATGAAATACCCTCACCCCACACCCATCAGAATCCCATATACACACAAGACCCCCCATTTCACAATTGCCTCCAAGACATACTTCATCACCCAGCCTCTCACAATCACCCTGACCAATATGCCCCCATTTCAGAGACTCCTCACAATCATCCCAAGACATCCCTGAACTTGCAGCTCCCACATAGTCATCACCCTTACAATCACCCTCAGGACATCCCTCACCTCACAATGGTCTCCCATAACATTTTTCTCATCTCACAGCCTCCTCCTATTCACTAACTCACCCACCGATCCACAACACACCCCACCTCACAGGTCCTCACAGTCACCCCCCTCACGCTCGCTCACCTCACAATCCTCCTCAACTTGCAGCTCCCCCCACAATCACCCCCCCAAACAAGCTACTATCTCATAGTTCACTCACAATCACCTCCATGGTATGTCCCCACTTCACAGCCACCCTCACCTCACTCATCCCTGTGACATTCTCCCCACCTCATAATAACCACCACACGACAACCCTCCACTTCACAGCCCCTTCATAACTCACAACAGCCCCCACAAGCTGCCCAACATCTCCCTACCTCATAGCCCGCCAAAATTACCCCCTCACAATTCCCATAACATCCTCCCCTCCACCTCATAACCCCACGTCATTCCCCCAGACTCCTCTGGGGGGAGGGATAGCTCAGTGGTTTGAGCATTGGCCTGCTAAGTTCAATCCTTCAGGGGCCACTTAGGGACCTGGGACAAAATCAGTACTTGGTCCTGCTAGTGAAGGCAGGGGGCTGGACTCGATGACCTTTCAGGGTCCCTTCCAGCTCTATGAGATAGGTATCTCTCACAATCAACCCTATGATCCACCCCCACCAGGACTCCACAGAATCACCTCCCTGCCTCACAGTTGCACAAAAGATATCCCTGACCTCACAGCCCTCTCCAAATCATACCTCACGCTCACTCCATGACATCCTCCCACAACCTTGCAGCCCCCTCACAATCACCCACCCAAACCTGCCCACCGCCCACAATCACCCATCCACGAGACTCCCCCCTCCCCACAGCATACTCCCACTTCACATTTGCCGCTCATGAGATCTACCCTTCACACTATCCCCACCCCTCAGCCCTTTCATGCCGCCTCCACCACATCCTACATCCAAACTCACAGCCCCCCCAGCAACCCTTCCATTTTTCAGCCCCTCACAAC
>NW_020677992.1:0-1546 GCF_002925995.2 Terrapene triunguis | reverse complement strand
GCCTCCTCTGCTCCTGAGCTCAGTACAATCATCCCCTTTGCCTTCCCGCTCCCGCCCCTAGCTCATTGGCCAGGAGACTCCCAGACTGTTGGCCTCCAAGGCCAATGGGAGCTGCACCTGAGGCAGGGCGCCTCTTGTAGATGCAGACCTGCCCTCCTGTGCCTCTACAGCAAGGGGAGGGGGAGCCACAGGTGAGCAAACCCCGGTCACCATCATCACAGGCACAGCAATTCCCTGGATATTTAATTTCACTGAGGCAAGTAATTTAATCTACTCTTCCTTTCCAGACAGTTTGTGGCTTTTCCTGTAAGAAATCTTACAATTTCTTTGCAAATAAGTCCAGTTATAGTTTTTCACCTGAGAAGTATATTTTCTGGTTGTTCATAAGCTCATTTATTTTGTTAACTCAATCAGTTTCATAGGGAATTTTAAGTCACTTGAATTGTAACTGTTTTTTTCCCATTGGTCCAAAAACACATGGAAGATGTGCAGATTTTTATTTCTGTGGGCCAAACCATGTAGAAATGCAAATGCCAGAGTTAGAAAAGCTCTGCAAGGGTATGGGTCCCTCAGGAAATTGTCCTTGAGTCATTCATTCTTCTGGGCATTCCATTCTATTGTTCCCTCTTACAGTGATAGAGATCAGTGTCTCCATCCACAGGGGAGATGCAGAAGACTGGGCCAACCCTGCAGCCACTCTGCCTCTATCCTTGTTCTCTGTCTGCTCCTTTAGTCTCCCTGGGATTCCCCCTACCATTACATCCTCTGGGTCTTCTTTCTCTGGAGCTTCTCATGAAGTAAAGTTGTCATTACAGGTTCTTGTCTCTGTAATGTATTTCATTTTGATGTATTTATTAAGTGTTAATTAATGCACTATGGGAGTCCCCCTCCACCCCATGGTCTCCCAGCATTACTCAGGGGCAGGGGTTTGGGGGAAGGGGTGGAGTGGGGCATGCTGGGGCTGGGTTGCTCGCTGGTGCCAGGCTCCCCAGTAAGCCCCCAGGCAGCTCTGGACCCTGTGTCCCCCTGAAGCACAAGGCCCCCCAAAGCACGGGGTCCAGGGCGGTTGCCCCGATCCGTCCTATGGTTGGGACAGCTCTGCTTGGGCACCACGAAAAATCATACAAACCTGCCTCCCCTGGTTGGATAGGGGGTGGGGTTCTCGGGTGGTGGTTAGGGGCAGGGGTCTCTGGAGGGGGCGGTCAGGCAGCAGGGGGGCTTGGATGGGGCATGGGAGTCCCGGAGTCTGTCAGGGGGTGGGGAGTGATGGGGTCAGGGCAGTCAGGGGACAGGGAGCAAGGAGGGTCCTGAGGGGGCAATTAGGATGTGGGTGGTCTTTGGAGGCGGTGGTCAGGGGACAAGGAGCTGGGGGGGGGTTGGATGAGTCAGGAGTTCTGGGGGGGCTGTCAAGAGGCAGGGGTGTGGAGAGGGGTTGGGGGAGGCAGGGAGCAGGGGGGGTTGCATGGGTTGGGAGTTCTGGGGGTCCTGTCAGGGGGCAGGGGGAGCGGTTGGATAGGCGTGGGAGTCCCGGGGGTCTGTCTGGGGG
>NW_020677991.1:0-1041 GCF_002925995.2 Terrapene triunguis | reverse complement strand
TATTCCAGAATAAGAGTGCTTTATCTGAATTAGCTTAATCCATTTAGGCCTGGTCTACACTACGAGTTTAGGTTGACTTTAGCCGCGTTAAATCGACTTAAGCCTGGACACGTTTACACTACGAAGCCCTTTCTGTCGACTTAAAGGGCCCTTTAAACCGGTTTCCTAACACCACCTCGACAAGGGGATTAGCGATAAAATCGGCCTTAGGGGGTCGGAATTGGGTTAGTGTGGACGGAATTCGACATTACTGGCCTCCGGGAGCTATCCCACAGTGCTTCATTGTGACCGCTCTGGACAGCACTCTCATCTCAGATGCACTGGCCAGGTAGACAGGAAAAGCCCCGCGAACGTTTGAATTTCATTTCCTGTTTGCTCAGCGTGGAGAGCACAGGTGACCATGCAGAGCCCATCAGCACAGGTAACCGTGATGGAGTCCCAGTCCCAGTCCCAGGATCGCAGAAGAGCTCCAGCCTGGACCGAGCGGGAGGTACGGGATCTGATCGCCATCTGGGGAGATGAATCAGTGCTCGCCGAACTCCGAAGCAGTAAAAGAAATGGCAAAACATTACAAAAGATCTCCAAGGCCATGAAGGACAGAGGCCATAACAGGGATGCACAGCAGTGCCGCGTGAAAATTAAGGAGCTAAGGCAAGCCTACCACAAAGTCAGAGACGCAAACGGAAGGTCCGGGGCAGAGCCGCAAACATGCCGCTACTACGCGGAGCTGCATGCCATTCTAGGGGGTGCAGCCACCACTAGCCCAAGCGTGTTCTATGAGTCCCTCTCTGGAAACGGGGAAGCGGGTTCGGCGGACGAGGAAGATGAGGATGGAGAGAACATAGATAGCTCACAGCAGCAAGGAAGCGGAGAAACCAGTTACCCCAACAGCCAGGATATGTTTGTCACCCTGGACCTGGAAACAGTAACCCCCGAACTGACCCAAGACCCTGAGGGCACACAGGGGACCTCTGGTGAGTGTACCTTTGCAAAAATTACACATGGTTTAAAAACAAGCGTGTTTAATGATTAATGATTAAT
>NW_020677990.1:0-4634 GCF_002925995.2 Terrapene triunguis | reverse complement strand
GCCCACTCCGGCTGAGAGAAAGGCCCTTTTACCTCCGGTTCGGAGGGCAGCCACCCTGGCTCCCTACATACCCCACCCCTCAAATCCAGCTCCCAAACCTCGGAGCTGGCGTCCCCAGCCTCCCCCAGACGGGAGAAAAAGTCCGCATTGGCGTTATCCCGTCCCGCCCGATGGCGGATCGTGAAGGCGTAGGTTTGTAGCGTAAGATACCATCGCTGAAGGCGGGCATTCGCGTCCTTCATCTTGTTGAGCCACTTCAGGGGTGCATGATCTGTGACCAGTATAAAGGGGGCCCCGAGGAGGTAGTAGCGGAGGGCATCAACCGCCCACTTAACAGCTAGGGCCTCCTTCTCCAGGACGGAGTAGTTTCGCTCCCGGGGGAACAGTTTCCGACTGATGTAAACAATAGGGTGCTCCTCCCCGTCCACCTCCTGTGAGAGGACCGCGCCAAGCCCCACGCCGGAGGCATCGGTCTGGACAATGAAGTCACGATCAAAGTCCGGGCTGAAGAGTACGGGCTCGCTACACAGGCGGTCTTTGACAGTTTGAAAGGCCCGCTCGCAGTCATCAGACCAGCACACTCTGCGGGGGCTATCTTTGGTCAGGAGTTCTGTTAAAGGGGCCGTAATAGTTGCAAAGTGGGGTACGAACCGCCGGTAATAGCCAGCTAGGCCCAAGAATTGACGCACCTGCCTCTTCGTGGTTGGTGCCTGGCATTCCTGGAGTGCTTGAACCTTCCCGATGAGGGGGCGTACCTGTCCGTGCCCCAGGGTGTACCCCAGATAAGTGGTTTCTTCCCGCCCGATTCGGCATTTCTTGGGATTGGCTGTGAGGCCGGCGGCGCGGAGGTCCCGGAGGACAGCCGCCACTCGGTTGAGGTGTTCCTCCCAGTTACTGCCATAGATAACCACATCATCCAGGTAGGCAGCGGCGTACTTGGTGTGAGGTTGCAAAATCCGATCCATCAAGCGCTGGAAGGTTGCGGGGGCCCCATGGAGGCCAAAAGGCATCCGAGTAAACTGGTACAGGCCGGAAGGGGTGGCAAACGCGGTCTTCTCCTTAGATCGGGGTTCCAAGGGGATCTGCCAGTACCCCTTGGTGAGATCTAATGTGGTGATATAGCAGGCTTCTCCAAGCCGGTCGAGGAGCTCATCGACGCGGGGCATTGGATATGCATCAAACTTTGAAATGTCGTTGACTCTCCGAAAGTCAATACAAAACCGCCGGCTCCCATCTGGCTTTGGAACGAGGACGACGGGGCTCCGCCATTCGCTCTGGGAATGCTCAATAACACCCAGTTCCAACATGGCCTGGACTTCCTCCTCCACGGCCTCTCGCATTCGCCTAGGCAATGGCCGGGTCGTCTCTCGGATCACCACCCCGGGGTCGGTCTGGATTGCATGGTAGGCGAGCGTAGTCCGTCCGGGCTTTGGGGTGAAGGTCCTGGGGAATGCCTTCACTAGGCAGAGGGCTTGTTCCCGCTGCTAGGCAGTGAGCGTCTCGGCTAGCTGTGGTTCCCCACTATCAGACTCTTCGGGGAGTTGTGGCCCGAGGTCTGGTTCAGGCGGGTATGGGGCAATTAGTAGTCCCTCCCGTTCCCGCCAGGGTTTTAAAAGATTTACATGATAAATCTGCTTTCCCTTCCGGTGATCAGGCTGCCGGATTTCGTAATTGACAGGCCCCACTTGGCGAAGGACCTCATACGGGCCCTGCCAACGGGCAAACAGTTTTGATTCCTCCGAGGGGAGCAGGAGGAGAACTCGGTCCCCGGGGCAAATGATCGGACCTGGGTGCCCCGATTATACTGCTGCTCCTGGCCCCTTTGGGCTGTGTTTAAGTTCTCCCTCGCAAGTTCACCCGCCCGGGCCAGCCGCTCCTGCAGCTGCAAGACGTATTGTAAGAGGCCCTGCGTTGAGGATGGTGTATGTTCCCAAGTTTCCCTCAGGAGATCCATCACTCCGCGGGGCCTTCGCCCATAGAGGAGCTCAAATGGAGAGAACTTCGTGGAAGCCTGTGGAACTTCCCGAACCGCCAGTAGTAAAGGGGGAAGTAGTTGATCCCACTGACGGAGGTCCTGGGTGGGGAAGCGTCGTAACATTCCCTTCAGGGTCCGATTAAAACGTTCGACTAACCCATCCGTTTGGGGATGGTAAACTGAGGCTTGCAGTTTCTTAATCCCTAGCAGGGCACATACTTGACGGAACAACTTAGAGGTGAAGTTGGTCCCTTGGTCAGTAAGTATCTCCCGAGGGAGACCTACCCTGGCGAAGATTTTCACGAGCTCTGCTGCAATAGTGCGGGCCGTGACACTCCTTAAGGGGACAGCCTCAGGGAAGCGGGTGGCGTAGTCCACCAAGACAAGGATATATTGGTAGCCCGCCTGACTTTTCGGGAAGGGTCCGACCAGGTCCATCGCTACTCGTTCAAACGGAACGCCCACTGTTGGTAGCGGAACCAGGGGGGCCTTCCGGACCCCGGCCGGGGCGGCGTGTTGGCAGTCCGGGCATGACCCGCAGTAATCCTTCACCTCTCGATGGACGCCGGGCCAGAAGAACTTGGCGAGGACTCTAGCCGCGGTTTTCTCCGGTCCTAAATGGCCTGCGGCCGGGATGTCATGGGCTAGCCTTAGGACCGCCCGTCGATGAATGCAGGGAACCACGAGTTGGGTCCGGACCTCTCGGGTTTGAGGGTCCTGCTCCACGCGGTAGAGACGATCCTGCTTGAGTTCAAATCTAGGCCATTGGGTAGCCCGCTGGGCCTCCACAACCTTCCCCTCTACGCGTGCCAGCTGTTCATAGGCAAACCGGAGCGTAGGGTCCTCCCTTTGGTCTCGGCTAAAGTCCCTAACGTCCACCGGGGGGCCCCCCGTCTCCGGGCCGCCCTGTCCGGGTGAAAGGGATGGGTCAACGCCGGGGTCCGGACACAGCCCGGGGCCTGGGTCCGTCGCAGAGGAAGCTCCCTCCAACGCCTCTTCCGGAGATAGGGACCGGAGCACCTCGACGAAGTCTGGCCAGTCCCGGCCCAGGATGATTGGGTACGCCAGGGATGGGGCCACCGCCACGTTCATTAACTGGGTTGCCCCGTTCACCGTGAGAGGGACCTGAACGGTGGGGTACGGTTTAACATCTCCATGTATACACTGTATCCGTACCTCCCCGACGATCTGCTCGGTATCCGGGAGGAGGGCCTGGCGGACGAGAGTCTGCCCACAGCCCGAATCAATTAGACCCACAACGGGTGTCCCGGCAATGCTCATGGGGGCCGTCAATTTGGCCGCGGACGGCGGGCGGGCCCGGCGCTCCCCGGTGTACACCCGGCCAAAATCGCATTCCATCGCTGTACAGTCTCGTTGCAGGTGACCGTACTCGCCACACCGAAAGCAGGGTCCTACCTCTGTGCGCCCCGACCGTACAGGGTCACCCGGGTGGCCCCGGGGTTGGCCGGGGCCCAATGGACGGGTCCAGCGTCCGGACGGCGCGGGTTGTGGAGCCTCGGGCCGTCGGGAGAAAGTAGTGCCGCCTCCGTTGGGTCGTCGGGCTCGAGTTGGCACGTCGACTTTGGGGGTGGACCCCCTTTCCGGCTTCTGAGCGCTGGATCCAGAACTTGGGGGTCGGGCTGTCGGTCCTATTGGGGCCTCGGCCTCTAGAAAGTTCTCCATAAGTGTGACAGCTGCACATAGAGTTTGAGGTCGGTGCCGCAACACTCACGCCCTCCCTGGAGTCGGGAGGATATGCACGAACTGCTCGAGGATGATCTGTTCTGTCACCTCAGCCACAGTTCGATGCTCGGGTTGTAGCCATCGGCACGCTGCATCCTTTAATTCCTGGGCCACGGCCCGGGGCCGGGCACCCGGGGGGTAAGGCTTTCCCCGAAAGCGTCGCCGAAAGGTCTCCGGGGTGATGTCAAAGGCATCCAGGATAGCTGCTTTTACGCTGGCGTAAACACGGGCCTCATCGTCTGGTAGCCCCCGGTAAGCCTTCTGGGCCGGCCCCGTTAAATAGGGGGCCAGCAGGGTTGCCCATTGGTCCGGGGCCCAACCAGCTACTGCAGCAACCCGCTCGAAGGTCACCAGATAAGCCTCTGGGTCATCCTCCGGCCCCATCTTGGCCAGACGGATTGGTGGAGCGGGGGGGTTGGGGGTGTTCGCCCCGCCCGGCTGGGGTCCACCGGGGCTCGGCCACAGGGTGGCAAGTTGCTGGAAACATTGGGTCTGTTGTTCGCGGTGCTGGGCCCCCAAGGTTTGAAGCAACTGCTGCTGGTGGGTACCCAGCTGCTGTATGAGTTGCTGCTGCTGCTGCTGCTGAGTCTCAGCCAGCGCCTTGATAAGCCTCTCCATCTCCATATTCCGTTTGGGGCTGTCTCTGCCTCCTTGCTCTAATCCCTTCCGGCAGGGATAGGGGGCGCTGCCCGCATTCTCCACCACTTGTGATCGGTGTCGGTCCGCCTACCCGCTAGGGGGCGGTGGGGAGCTACGTCGTCACGGGCTGGCCGGGGTTACGCCTCCGCCAGCGGGGAATTAGCAGCGGAAAGGCTGCCGGCCAGAGTCTGTAGCGCGCCCCTCAGGCAGGGGGGCGCCGGCAAAGGTCAGTAGCGCGCCCCTCAGGCAGGGGAGCGCCGGCAAAGGTCAGTAGCGC
>NW_020677989.1:0-5649 GCF_002925995.2 Terrapene triunguis | reverse complement strand
AACATAATCCCAACTATACATATAAAATGATGGGGTCTAAATTAGCTATTATCACTCAAGAGAGAGATCTTGGAGTCATTGTGGATAGTTCTCTGAAAACATCCAATCAATGTGCAGCGGCAGAGAAAAAAGCGAACATCATTAAGATAAGACAGACAATATCATATTGCCTCTAGATAAATCCATGGTACGCCCACATCTTGAATACTGCATGCAGATGTGGTCGGCCCATCTCAAAAAAGATATATTGGAATTGGAAAAGGTTCAGAAAAGGGCAACAAAAAATGATTAGGGGTATGGAACCTCTGCCATATGAGGAGAGATTAGTAAGACTGGGGCTTTTCAGCTTGGAAAAAAGACGACTAAAGGGGGATATGCTAGAGGTCTATAAAATCATGACTGGTGTGGTGAAAGTAAATAAGGAAGTGTTATTTACTCCTTCTCATAACACAAGAACTAGGGTCAAATGAAATTAATAGGCAGCAGGTTTAAAATAAACCTCTGGGACACCTGGCATTGGCATTGGCCACTGTCGGAAGACAGGATACTGGGCTAGATGGATCTTTGGTCTGACCCAGTATGGCCGTTCTTAAGTTCTTTTGGCATAGGACAAAAGGAGGATAAGAGGGGCAGGTGTGAAGATTGAGGGAGGGGGCTAAGTCAAAGAGCCAGAAAACAGGGCAGAAAATGTCCAGTAAAGACTGTGGGCAACTCTGACATCACAGAAATCTAGACGTCCCTCCTTTGGTGGCTTCTGCAGGTGCTTTCTGGCTGGAGACTCTGTCTGGTTCCTCCCTGCAGCCACATGGCAGGGAGGGATGGCAGAGGGTCATAGTACACCTGGAGGGGGGGCTGTTTCCACTGCACAGGTCTGGGGGTACTACAGGGAAGAAGGAGACCCAGCTGGGCCCCATTTTACCCACTCCTTCTCCAGTGCAGCCGTCCCAGCTTTAGATGCCTCTGCAGCTGCTCCTACCACGTTGAGCTTCTGTTTTTCCGAGTTAGCCAGACCACTGATGAGTGGTACGTGGGGATATAACCAGGAGCCATGGGATGAAAGAGAAAAGGAAATATTTAGAAGGTGAGAAGAATAGTGAAATAGGTTTGCTCTCAATCTCAAAAGCACACACACACAAAGTTGTGGACGTTTGATCACTTTAGAGTGATTTACAGTTTGACTGGATGAAGCTCAGGAACTTGTACCCTAGGGAAACTCTTGCCTGGACCATGAAAGGCGTGACAAGATGGGACACAATGAACCTTTTCTGACTCTAAAGTCTATCCTTCTTTTTAGAAAGTATCATGGGACTTTCAGTTTCCTCCTGCCCTGCACCAGAAGATGTCAGCTGAATGCCTTGTCTGGAAGATAACAGCCAGCAGTGCATCATCTACAACAGCAATGGGTGGGAGCCCTTTGCCCTCTGCAGAAACAAGGGGTAAACTCCAAGCCAAGAGCACAATCCATTCTACACTGATAGCTACAGAGGAAACTGTCAAAAATCCCTTCAAAACTATCCTCACGCCAGACTCTTGTGCTGCTAATAAATGACTCCATATCATTCTGCTATTAATAAGTAACTGTTCTGTACTATTTTTTCCTAGAGGATTCTGACAGAAAGAAAGAACACCCCTTTCCCCAAATCCCATAGTAGACACTCAAACCCTACATCATTTATAACTTGTCAGCTCAAGGTTTATTGACCCCTGCTCATTCTGTCCAGGTATTATATACAGGGTTGGCTTTGCTCTCCTTACAGTGGTGCAGTCTGGGCCCCTTTGGTTATCATGATACTCCTTTCTCTCATTTGGAAGCAGCCTGTGTTTTAACACTAAGAAGCAGCCTTCAAATCTAAATCATGCAAATGAGGGGTTATTTTTAACCTGCTCTGCATTCTGACAAATACTGACTTTGGCAGGATATTTTTGCAGTGTCACAATGCCAGATTAAGCTTGGAAACATCCCTACAAGGGCTCCTGGAGGGACAGATAAATGACCGAAGATCTCATGGACTGAAAGCATGAATATTACATAACAGACACATGCCCCAGACTCCTTTCCTCTTGGGAATCCCGAGGTATCCGCATCAAACTGTGATACCCCTCACTTTGTCAGCATTTACAGGTATGTGAAACAATCATGATAGTTCAAGCAATATCAATAGCTTACATAATTATTCAGGTGCTAGCAGTCATGATTCTAATAGCACATTCCATTTGCAAGGGTTTTCCAGACACTCTGTAAGCGTATACCATTATTCAGGAACCTCTTCACCCACTGCTGAAATGCAGCAACCTCTGGTGGGGAAGGCAGCAGCTGTTTAACAGAGTATAACAATGCTACACAAAATATTAGGCCAAGAAATGAAGAAGACGAATGTATCCAGTTGATAATGCATGCTAGGTAGGCAAAATGCAATTACATACATGGGAACTTGGCCAGGGTATCACCCACACTGAAGCTTTCAATAATCAAGATAGAAACTCAGTAACCATTTGGTGGTTCTCAAGTCATCATCCACTGTTTCATTTTTGAGCAACCTGATTCAAAAGAAAGCACAGCTCCTGCCAATTCTCTCCAACACCACCTACACACTGCCAACTTCCTGAGCTCCTCCCAGTACAGAGGCCAGAGATGGAAATGGCCACACTGAGGGGTCCATGCACAAGGGTCCATACATACATACATATCCTCTCCACAGGATCTCTCCAGGGCACTGATATTACCAGTCACTGTCCTTCCTCAGAAATGTAGCCAGGAATGGAATTGCACTGAGATGTGTCTAAACCTTCCTGCTAAATTGGACCTCCTCCCTATATACGGCTATTGGCCTGTGGAATCCCACAAGGGTCAAACCTCTCCCCTATCTTAGTCATCATTCATATAAAGTCAAAGGAAATATATGCTACAGCACAGGCTTGAGTGCCCGCAATACATGGACAACAGCCAGATCTGCATTTCATTAGCATCAAACATGACAACCACCATCTTCCAGCTATCCCATAGCCTAGAGGCACTTGGATAAGGAACAGGGGTGTGGGAATTAATAATATTTGAAATGGGAAAACATCAACCACTAATTTGACTCTAAATTCCTTTATTAAATCCAAGGGCCAAATAGTATTTATATAATTGCTCTAAACATGCCTAAAAAGCCTAATTAATAAGCCATTTTCTACATCCAAACAGTAACAAAACATTTATAAGCATTTGATTCAGATATGTACAAATGGGCTAAACCCAGGGGTCCTCAATGTATTAGCAATGAACACTTTTTTATGCACTTTAATAAAGTGATGTCATTTCCCATTACTGATTTTAGCTAAAAACCAATTGGAGACAGTTCACCCGTATTTCCTGTCTTAATCCAGACACGATTTACAACTCCTTTCTTCCCAAGGCCTTTTCTCCCCTCCTTTTTGCTGTTCAACAGTTTTCCATTGCAACTTGTTTCACACAGGCTTTAACACTGGTGTGTGGGTTGGGGGAAGGGCTGTGTTGGCTCATTTTAAGACAGCTTTAAATCAGACAAAGAGAATCCTATCTGCATTTACCCCTATCCATTAGAGACTTTCTTTCCTTATTAGTTATTCTTTGAACCAGAAATCCTCCCTACTTTATTCCTTTTAGCCTTTATACTCATTATTATCAAGGTCTTCTGTCATGGGGCACATCACTCACTGCTGGACTGGTGCCTCCTCCTGGTCACTTTGGGGATTAGCTCAAGGCCAATGCCCCCCATCCACAATTTGCATGTCATCACTCTGTCTCTACATCTGCCTGCAACCCATCTTGCTACCCAGGAGCGCCGCCAGCTTTTCTGCCGCCCTAGGCGGCGGAAGGTCCCACTCCAAAATGCCGCCCCCCACAGAGGCGGCAGAAGGTCCCGCCGTCGAAATACCGCCGCGGTCACCGCCCCCCAAATTGTAGCGCCCTAGGCGACCGCCTAGGTTGCCTAATGGGTTGCGCCGGCCCTGTTGCTACCTCAGGAACTGCAGCGCCCTCTTCATAGCTCAGCTCTCTGGCCGTGTCACCTTCCATGTTTCCCCCTTCCAGGGAGTTAGTATCACAGTCCTATAATCATGCCAATTCCCCAGTGGCGAGTGGGGCAAACCCAGGCCCACCGACTACTCTGGGTCCCAACTCAGGGACTCTGTCGATGGCAACCTTATGCTGCTCTCCTTGTAACTGCTTGCCATTTTTCCCTGGGCCTCTTCTCCATGGGCCCTGCACCCTACTTCGCCCTTACCTCAGGGCCTTCAAGCACTGCACCAACAGTGCTAGCACTCCTTCCACTTGCTGAGAGGCCAGCCTTCACTCCATGAGCTTCAGGCCACTACTGACCCTGCTCTGCCCTGCAGCTCCTCTTATCTGACCCTGCTGGGCCCCGATTGGTTGCTCCCTGCAACTCCTCCCTGATTGCCCCTCAGAGGATTCACCTCCACAGCTACCTGCTGAGGTTAACTCTTTCTACAGCCATGTAGGACAGACACCCCATCACACCTTCCTTCTACTTGCAAGTCAGGGCCTTTCTTTGCAACACATATATATTTCCTTAACCAAACTTAAGCTAACTTTAATTTTATACTTATCTTACAAGGTGATAGGAAACAACTTCATTAGGCACAGTCCTGCTTTCCTGTATTCCTACAATAATTACAACATTGGTAACCATATTTCACTACCCCTGCATTCAGTACTAAGGTCATTTGTACCCAACACCGGCCAAAGTTGATCCTTTGACACAGCTGTATCTGATGAATATTTAAACAGAGCAGGAGCAAACTGTATTTACATAAACACACCCATAGTCTGTTCCTCTCCCAACTAGCTGTCAGGGAAGCATTCATTCAGGCCCTGCTTACTCCTGGCCTTCTCAACATCCTCTGGCAAGGAGTTCCATAGGTTGACTATGCGTTGTGTGAAATAATACTTCCTTTTGTTTGTTTTAAACCTACCTATTAATTTCACTTGGTGAGCCCTAGTTCTTGTGTTATGAGAAGGAGTAAATAACACTTCCTTATTTACTTTCTCCACACCACTCATGATTTTATAGACCTCTAGCATATCCCCCCCTTAGTCATCTCTTTTCCAAGCTGAAAAGTCCCAATTTTATTAATCTCTCCTCATACGGAAGCTGTTCCATACCCCTAGTCATTTTTGTTGCCCTTTTCTTAACCTTTTCCAATTCCAATATACACCTCTACCTCGATATAACGTGACCTGATATAACACGAATTCAGATATAATGTGGTAAAGCAGTGCTCCGGGGAGGCGGGGCTGCGCACTCCGGTGGATCAAAGCAAGTTCAATATAACGCGGTTTCACCTATAATGCGGTAAGATTTTTTGGCTCCCAAGGACAGCGTTATATCGAGGTAGAGGTGTATCTGCTTTGAGATGGGGTGACCACATCTGCACGCAGTATTCAAGAGGTGGGCATACCATGGATTTATATAGAAGCAATATGATATTGTCTGTCTTCTTATTCTTTCTTAATGATTACCAACATTCTGTCCGCTTTTTTCTCTGCCGCTGCACATTGAGTGAATGTTTTCAGAGAATTATCCACAATGACTCCAAGATCTCTCTCTTGAGTGGTAACAGCTAATTTAGACCCCATCATTTTATATGTATAGTTGGGATTATGTT
>NW_020677988.1:0-3750 GCF_002925995.2 Terrapene triunguis | reverse complement strand
TGTTGACTCTTCCCCAACAAATCATGTTCATCAAGCAAGAACTCTTTATTTAAAAAACAACAACAAAAATTATTGAGTTCTTTAGCCTGGTTTAATCATCTGGGGCAAAATTCTCCTCCTGGATTTGTCTGGCAGATCTCTATTCTGATATTTGACTTGCCCTATATCAGTGTTTCCCAAACTTGGGAAGACCACATTAAGAACAGTCCCAGTTCGTCACACCTGCCGCGTCCGCAGGTCCAGCCGATCGTGGCTCCCACTGGCCGCGGTTCGCTGTTCCAGGCCAATGGGAGTTGCTGGAAGCGGCACGGGCCGAGGGACGTACTGGCCACTGCTTCTAGCAGCTCCCATTGGCCTGGAGCAGCAAACGACGGCCAGTGGGAGCCGCGATTGTCCGGACCTGCGGACGCGGCAGGTGTGACGAACTGGGACTGTTCTTAATGTGGTCTTTGAATGCTGAGTGGGGAGTGTTGGCCTGGGAAGGTTGCAGGGGAGTTTGGCTGGGACGGTCTGAATTGGGAGATGGGAGACTGGCCTTGAGGGAGCATACCTGAGCATGTAACATGAGAACCCAGGAGGGGGGTTGGAGGCCAGGTGACACCTCTGCCCGGGAAACTGGACAAAGGCTGGGGGAGGAGCCGGGGAGAGGCTGGGGGAGAGACACTGGAGGGAGTTAGAGTTTCAGGAGCTGGCTGGTGTAATGGAGGGGAGCCCAGATGGGGCTCTGACCCCCCAACGGGGCTGTGGTGCCCCTGGGACCCCAAGATGGACCTAACTGAGGGGGTCCTGTTGTCTGTACCTGCAAGACCTGTCTTGGACTGTAATCTTGTCATCTAAATAAACCTTCTGCTTTACTGGATGGCTGAGAGTCATGATGAATCGCAGGAAGCCAGGGGTGCAGGGCCTTGTCTCCCCCCACACTCCGTGACAACAGGTAAAGAAACCGGCCCGGCCCAACAGGGGCTTTCCCTACACAAGCGGCATCCCAAGTTTGGGAAGCACTGTCCTATATGTATGCAGCTCCCATTGAAATCATTAGGACCTGCACTCTTGTAGGGTAAGGAGAATATTCATGTCATAGTGTGTCACCCAGCCAGTTTAGTGTAACTATATCCTACAGGTTCTATTTATTATCTTGTGTTTGGGGGCAGTTGAAAGATTTGGATGATTGGAGTTCTTAGAGGAATGAGATAGTTATTTATAATTGGTTGACTTTTTAAAAAAAGTATATATGTATGGGCCAGAATTGTTTGGGGCTGGAGTTTTCTTGTTTAATTATGCATTTGAACTGTGTATTTTTTAAGACTCTGTTAAAGTCCCATGAACCTTGGATAGCCATTTGCAAATACAAGTTGTTATAATAATAAATAGATCCAGTGTGTCTCTTTCAGAGCACTGTGATCTTATCCTTAACTGGTTATGCTCTTGGTGTTAAGAGGCAGTATTTCTTAGCACTAATCAAATATGCATTAAAAACAACCATGTACAGTAAATCCAGAAGCATGACTGCATAGCAGAAGTGAAAAACGTTGTTAGTTAATAAAGATAAATTTTCAAAATAGACAGATTGAGTCATTAAAAAGAACATTCTAATCCACAATGACCGGTACTTTATCTGATGCAAGCAATAAGCAGCATAATGAACACTGGCACCAGACGTTTGCCCTTCCTGGAACAGAAACATGTAAAGAAACATTAAAGTAGGAAAAACTAATTGAAGGGTACGTTATACAT
This sequence comes from Terrapene triunguis, assembly GCF_002925995.2. Classification (NCBI taxonomy): domain Eukaryota; kingdom Metazoa; phylum Chordata; order Testudines; family Emydidae; genus Terrapene; species Terrapene triunguis. The sequence continues at coordinate 2,016 of NW_020677988.1, read as the reverse complement.
TCAGGGTACGTTACATCAGGATTGTAAGCATGAGTCAAGTGCAAATACATCTAGAGCTTTATGCAAATCCTTTGCTTTGAACATGACTCAATAGCTTGGTACCAACTGTGTTTCAGGAAATGTTGAAGCTGTCAATTATCGACATGATTTTCACAGTGGCAAGCATTCTGCTAATAGACTTTTTCCGTGGACTATTTGTCCGATACTTAAGTGATTGCTGGTGCTGGGATCTGGAAAGCAAGTTTGTAAGTATAGACTTTTTTTTATTTTAGTAAAATCATTCTAATGAAAATTGGACAGACTTAGGCCCTTGTGTTGATCAGTAGCTTCTTTGGCAACAATTAGGTTATCCATATGGGCACAGCAAGCCTACGGATATATTTACACTTCAAGCTGGGGGTGTGATACTTGCACTAGCACTGCTCAAGCTAGTGCACTAAAAATAGAACATTGCTGTGGCAGCATGAGCAGCGGGAGGGGCTAGCCACCCCGAGTGTGTGCCTATCAGAGATGCTAGGTTAGGTACTCAGGGAGGCTAGCCACTTACACTGCCATGGCTACATCCTGAGCTAGCTCGAGTATGTCTCCTTGAGCTGGGAATCACACCCTGAGCTTGAAGTGTAGACTTACCCTAAGGGCGTAGGGAGGCTGAATTTAAATTGGAGGGCACAGAGCAAACAGTGAGATTACTTCAAGCTCACTGACAGTTGTGGCCAAGGCACAGACTCCCACATCTTTCTCATAATGAGATCATGGATCAGCCCTACAGTCAAAGATGACTAATCGATGGACCTTTTGAAAATGGAGAGAGTGGGTGGCTTCTAACTTCCTCTCCAGCTATGACAATGCCCCATGAGATATCAAGTGATGCAAGACACAATAATTATAAGCACACAATCCTGAAAAATAAAGATCACAGTAAGTAATGCTTGGCTAGGGAGCAGCTGTTGCCATGAAATCCTGAAATACAGTCTTGTCTTTAGCAGCTAATTTAAAGAGTGGAGTGGAGTACAATTAGCTTGAGTGTCCCCACCCCCAGGTGCAGGTTTGACTACATTCTTACTGCATGTCAAAGAGCGATACTTACACTGGAGATTTCAGCGTGCAGTCTATTCCATGCATTTATACAGGCTCATATTTTAGATAGTAGATATTAAAAATATTGAAATAAGTTGTTCACCATTCATTGTATTTCTCGTAGCCAGAATATGGAGAATTCAAAATTGCAGAGAATGTGCTACATTTGGTCTACAACCAAGGAATGATTTGGTATGTAATATATATATAAGCATTTTTCTTGTCCTTGGTTGGTTACCAAGATAATTTATTACCTAAACCTCAAACTCACCATATATCCAAATAGGAGTTTAGTAAAGGAGCATTGCATGATTATTAACATTATCACACTGATACAACATGACAGGTTATTTAGAACTACTCGTATATCTTATTGTAACATAATTAAAATTAATCGGAGGCGTGTTGATTACTTTGAAATTACATATTTCTTTCTAGGATGGGAGCCTTCTTTTCACCCTGCCTCCCAGCTTTCAATGTTCTGAAGTTGATTGGACTTATGTACCTGAGGAGCTGGGCTGTGTTAACATGTAACGTACCACATCAGCAGGTTTTCAGAGCTTCAAGGTTAGTTAAAATAAAGACAATATTCAATGTAAGGAGAAGAAATGTATTATCCGACTGTAAATGAAATGAGTAGCCTTGAATGCTGGAAATAAAAAATAAAATTAGATTTAATATATTAACTTTGAGGCCTTCAGCAAAAATTTGTAAAGGAAAATATAGTTAGTGAAGAGAGGGAGGTAGAAAGCAGCATTGTACTGGAGAGAATTAGCATATGAAAGTGCATCACAAGGGCATAAAGGGAGCTGTGTAGCTTGGGATTTGGGATTGTACACAGAACCTTTCACTTCTACATCACAGGGTCAAAGTCAGTAGCAGGGCCGGCTCCAGGGTTTTTGCTGCCCCAAGTGGCGCCAAAAAAAAAAAAAAAAAAAA
>NW_020677987.1:0-1854 GCF_002925995.2 Terrapene triunguis | reverse complement strand
TTTGTTTATAAATATTGTTAGTAGATATTTTAGTCATTGTGTGTTTTAAGTTTCATTAACTCTATTAGCTAATCAAACGCTGCTCCCTTACCCCTTGTAATTATCCCCAATAAAACTTTAAATTGATTAATTTTAGTTGTGTGTGTGTGTGTCTGCAGTTTGCAGCGTGACCCATACTCTCCTTGCATCCCTTACCAATATAGTCTATTGCCACGTGCAGCCTGGTAAATAACAGGCCTGCATTTTCTTTCGCCCCTGCGTGCCCGTGGCAATCCACACTGATTTCCTCTCCAGAGTGCCTCATGCCCATCTCCTACCATTCATAGAGCTGGTCAAAAATCAAAACTTTCCTTGGGAATATGATGACTTTTTTTTTGGATTGATCTGAAACAAATTTTGGGCGGAATTTTCAGTCAATGGGAAACTTCAAATTTTTTGTTTTCATTCCAATTCAAACAAAATCAAATTTTGAAATGTCAGAAGTTCCCATGGAATGAAAATTGAGTTTTGACCAGCTCTAATTAAATAAAGTGTCCTCATTGGGCTTTAAAGTTGATACTCCATTCAAATTAATAGGCCTTCACACTTCTGAATCATTGTTTCAGGCTGTCTGTAGTGCATTAAGCAATATGACTAACACCTGTCACATTTGTTTGTTCTCTCATCTTCTCCCGGGAGGGAGAAGCATGTGGACTGGAGTGTCTTGTGTTGATAGGGAGTTAGGCTTTTTGTTGTTAAATATACCTGTTGCTATGTGTTTATATTGGAGAAGGCAAGGTCAAAGAAATGTGTCTTACACTGGTAGTGGAAAGTGGTGAGATTTGTGGTAGTCCTTACAGGAGTTCATTCCATAGTCTCTGAGCACACCTGGAAAAGGTTCTGTCTCCCACAGAGGCGAGCGATACTTTTATTGTTGAGAGTTCCATTGTGCCAGAGGAGTGAAGTTGTCAACCACAGTCTTTGTCGTGAGCTTTAAACAGTCTTTTAGGTATCTTGGGCCCCGGCCATAGAGCACTTTGAGAATTTGGACTGAAAATTTGAACTTGATTAGAAATTCTATGGGAAGCCAGGGTAGAGAGTGGAGGACAGGTTTGATGTGCTCACGGCAGCCTGTGTTGCTGAGGAGACGCGCTGCCGTGTTTTGTACTAGTTGGAGTTTGTACTGAAGGTTTCATGCCCAGGTATATCATATTGCAGTAGTCCAGATGGGAGGAGATGGAGGCATGAATAACTGAGGCCAGGTCTTCATCCACCAGGCTGTGGCAGTGTCCTCGCCAACTGGAGATATAGAAACCATTACTTGCGGCTGTTGTGTTATGAGAGCTTAGTGTTATCGAGGAATCCCAGAGTGCTCCTAGACAACACATTAAATTGATCAATTGTGGAGTGTGGGACAGGTTAGATCACAGAAACCCCCTTGGGAGCTGCCACCCGATGTGCCAAGACTACTCTATTTCTGTTTTCCCTGCCAGCTCAGGACTCCAGCACCCTGTCTTGCTGAGCCAGACACTCCCGTCTGCTCCAGCACAGACCCAGGGTCTGAATCACTTGTCCCAGAGCTGCAAGTTTACCCGAAAACAGCTCACAGAAGTGTGCTTGTCTTTAGCACTCAGATGCCCAACTCCCAATGGGGTCTAAACCCAAATAAATCCGTTTTACCCTGCATAAAGCTTATGCAGGGCAAACTCATAAATTGTTTGCCCTCTATAACACTGATAGAGAGATATGCACAGTTGTTTGCTCCCCCAGGTATTAATACATACTCTGAGTAAATTACTAAGTAGAAAGTGATTTTATTAAAAACAGACAGTAGGATTTAAGTGGTTCCAGGCAGTAACAGACAGAACAAAGTAA
>NW_020677986.1:0-5290 GCF_002925995.2 Terrapene triunguis | reverse complement strand
TCCTGCAAGGAAGGGTGCACTCTGTCCCCAGAAGGGAAGATAAACAAGCACAAGGGGCTGACTGAGAAAAGGAATAGCCAAACCCTGTGCTACCTGCAAGGATTTGCCTTGCCCAAGCCTGTGTCTCCAAGGCTAAAAAGGACTGAGCCTGCTGAGGAGAAGGTACTTTGCCACACGTGGTGTCAGAAGTGGGATGTTGTGAGGTGTTGTGGCAAGCCATCTCAGGGCAAGGTAAATCGCACACACACACACACAAAAAAAAAAAAAAAAAAAAAAAAAAGATGGAGGACGTAGTGAAGGCGTTGATTCAGGCCACTGCGGCCCAACAAGAGACTACCAGAGTACAGATGACAGCCCAGCAAGAGTCAGTACGTGTCCAACAGGAGACAAACCAATTGCTGATGAACCAGGCGGCCCAAGATCGAGCCACCCTGAATGAGGTAGTGAACCAGTTGAAAGCCCTGACCGCGCTGACGCATGGGCCCCAGGGGACCCGGCCCCTACGCGCAAGCAACTATTTACAGAAGATGACAACGGATGATGATATAGAGGCGTATCTCCTTGCATTCGAGAGGACGGCACTGCGGGAGGCTTGGCCCCAAGATCAGTGGGCAGGCCTCCTGGCTCCATTTCTGTGTGGGGAGGCTCAGAAGGCCTATTTCGATATGACCACAGAAGCAGCTATGGATTACCCCCAGCTGAAGGCGGAAATCCTGGCGAGGTCTGGGGTGACGCCGGCCATAAGGGCCCAGCGCTTCCACGAGTGGAAATACCGGGACGACAAAGCGCCGAGGTCCCAGCTATTTGACTTGATCCACCTCGCCCGGAAGTGGCTCCGCCCTGAGACCCATGGGCCGGAGAAGGTGGTGGAAATCCTGGTGTTGGACAGGTACATGAGGGGGTTGCCGCCGGGCGTACGAGGGTGGGTCCGCCAAAATGATCCCTCCTCGTATGATGAGCTAGTTGCCCTCGTAGAGAGACACTTAGCAGCCCAAGAACTTTCTCGGACCCCCGGGGAAGGAAGGCGCCAGAATCGGAGACCAGTCTCCGTACCGAGGCCCCGGTTTGCCCTAGCACCAGGCCCGACAATGGAGGGGAGGAAGGAGGCAGAAGAGCAGCCCGCGGTCCCGGAGAGACTTGAGGACTGGGGGAGAAAGACTCGAGAGATAAAGCCCAGCAGCCCGAAAAATAGGGGGCTGCCCCAAGCAGGGTACCGATGTTATGCCTGTGGCGAAATGGGGCATATCGCTGCCCAATGCCCGAATCTAGGAGAGTCTATGCAATGCGAACTGGGAGATATAGGGGGACCATGTGATCTAATAAGTCTAGTCGGGGTTGCGATGGTCCCTCATAGATACACTAGGTCAGTTAAGATGAATGGTATAAAGACCACAGCCTTAGTAGACTCGGGAAGTGCAATCACGTTAGTCTCGGGGAAGCTGGTCGGGCAAGACCAACTATCCCGGGCCAAACGCTCGGGAATATCCTGTATGCATGGGGATGTCAACTATTATCCAACCATCCCCGTAAAAATAGAAGTTCTCGGAAGGCCCACTAGGGTGACGGTGGGAGTAGTTCCAAAACTCCCCTACCCTGTCCTTATCGGACGAGACTTCCCAGGGTTTGATACCCTACTCCCTGGGGAGGAGGTAGAAGAAAATGATGACCCTGGGACCCAGGGCGTGGCCCAGATCGTTAACCCTCCCCCGGCCTTCCATGAATTTAGCCAGGATTTGTTCTCCCCGCCGGGGAAGTCCAGGAAGACTAGGAGGGAACGGAGGGCGGATAAAAGGAGGGGGACGAGGGTCCTGACCCAGTGCCAGAAGTCTACGCTTGTAGGGGAAAGAAGGGGCTCGACTGACAGTGGGACTGGGTCGGCGATCAACAACCCTATCGCCGGACCTGGTTCCCCAGGGGCTTTCCCCGAGGGGGAGACGGAGGTAGACCCCCCCGAGTTTAGACAAATGGGGACCGCACGCGGGAATTTTGGTCAGGATCAGGCCAATGATCCCATATACCACAATATTCTCAAAGAAGTAGTCGAGGTAAATGGGGTACCCGTGGAGGGGAGAGTTAAGGGCGCGGGGCCATATTATATGATTAAGAATGACCTACTATACAGAATAGTCCGGGTCCAAGAGCAAGTCATACAACAACTCTTGGTCCCACGGAAGCATCAAAGAGCCGTAATGGAGCTGGCCCACAGCCATCTGTTCGGGGGCCATCTCGGGGTAGATAAGACCCTGGATCGGATTCTACAGAGGTTTTTTTGGCCTGGTGTTTATGCAGCGGTCCGGCGATATTGCACATCCTGTCCAGAATGCCAGATACATGGGCCCCGACCCCACTTAAGGGCCCCTCTGGTACCTCTCCCGATTATCGAGGTCCCATTTGAGCGTATAGCTATGGACATAGTAGGGCCATTGGAAAAGTCAGCCCGGGGCCATCAATACATTCTAGTAGTACTAGATTATGGCACCCGATACCCCGAGGCCGTACCCCTACGGAATACCACGTCCAAGACCATCGCCAAAGAATTAGTCCAGATTTTTTCCAGAGTAGGAACACCTAAGGAGATCCTGACGGACCAAGGGACCCCCTTTGTGTCTAAGCTGATGAAGGACCTGTGTACAATGCTCCACATACGGACCCTTAGAACATCGGTCTACCATCCCCAGACCGATGGCCTGGTCGAACGCTTTAATAGGACATTGAAGAACCTGTTACGGAAAGTGATTAGTCGTGACGGGAAAGACTGGGACGCCCTGCTGCCTTACTTGCTGTTTGCCATACGGGAGGTACCTCAGGCTTCCACTGGATTCTCCCCCTTCGAGCTGTTATACGGTCGCCACCCCAGGGGCATACTGGACCTGGCTAAAGAAGACTGGGAAGAACAGCCGAACCCTGGGAGAAACGTGGTTGAACATGTGTTGCAGATGAAAGACAGAATAGCCCAAGTCACCCCCCTTGTGCACGAACACATGGAGAAGGCCTAAGGGGCACAACAGACAAACTATGATCGCCGAGCAACGACCCGGAAGTTCCAGGTGGGGGACCGGGTGATGGTGCTCATACCCACGGCCGAGAGCAAGCTCCTGGCCAGGTGGCAGGGGCCGTACGAGGTAATAGAAGCGATAGGAGAAGTTGACTATAAGGTCCGACAGCCGGGCCGCCGGAAGCTGGAGCAGATCTACCATATAAATCTGCTGAAACCTTGGCACGATAGAGAAGCTCCGGTGGCTGCGCTGGGGGCGCCATTCCCTAAAAGCAACCAGCCCGACCTGGTGGGGATATCCCCGGAGTTGACTCCGGAACAGCGATCAGAAGTGATCAGCCTGATCAAACGCAACCAGGATGTGTTCTCCGAAAAACCGGGCAGGACTACGGAGGTTCACCATCACATCCTCACGGAGCCTGGAGTGAAGGTGAACGTTAAGCCATACCGGATCCCAGAGGCCAAGAGAGAAGAGATTAGGACAGAGGTCAGGAAAATGCTGGCCTTAGGAGTCATTGAAGAATCTCATAGCCAATGGTCCAGTCCCGTGGTTTTAGTGCCTAAGCCAGACGGCAGTATGAGGTTCTGCAATGACTTCCGCAAACTCAATGAGGTGTCCCAATTTGATGCCTACCCTATACCCAGGATAGATGAGCTGATTGACAGATTGGGAAAGGCACGGTTTATGTCTACCCTTGACCTTACCAAGGGCTATTGGCAGATCCCCCTGGCCAAGGCCGACAAGGAGAAGACAGCCTTTGCAACGCCAGAAGGTCTATATCAGTACACTGTTCTCCCCTTTGGGTTGCATGGGGCCCCCGCTACTTTCCAACGGCTAATGGACAAACTCTTGCGACCCCATGGAAAGTACGCGGCAGCCTATCTCGATGATGTCATCATATATAGCCCCGACTGGGAGACTCATGTGGAGAAGGTGGAAGCGGTCCTGGACACCCTGAGGAAGGCAGGGCTGACTGCCAATCCCTCCAAATGTTCGATCGGGTTAGCTGAGGCTAAGTACCTTGGGTATATAGTGGGGAGGGGCGTGGTGAAGCCCCAGCTCCACAAGTTAGAAGCTATACAGAAGTGGCCCCGACCACTCCGGAAGAAACAGGTCAGAGCATTCCTGGGACTAGTGGGGTACTATAGGCGGTTCATTCCCCACTTCGCCACCAGGGCATGCCCATTAACGGACCTAACAAAAGCTCGGGGCCCGGACATAGTAAAATGGTCTGCTGCGGCCGAAGGCGCTTTTGCGGATCTGCGGACGGCCCTCTGCACAGACCCCGTACTAGTAGCCCCAGACTGGGGGAATGAGTTTATCCTACAAACCGACGCCTCTGAAGTAGGGCTGGGAGCGGTGCTTTCCCAAATGGTCGGAGATGATGAACACCCCATCCTCTTCCTCAGTAGGAAGCTCCTACCTAGGGAACGGAAATACGCCGTGGTGGAGAAGGAATGCCTGGCTGTGAAATGGGCCATAGAGAGCCTCCGCTACTATCTACTTGGACGGAGATTTACCCTGGTCACGGACCATGCCCCTTTGCAGTGGATGCACCAAAACAAGGACAAAAACGCGAGAGTAACAAGATGGTTCCTGTCGCTTCAACCCTTCCACTTCACAGTACGACATAGGTCTGGGACCCGACATGGCAATGCGGATGGCCTGTCGAGAGTGCACTGCTTTCCGACCCAAGTAGCCCAACCCCATAGTGTTGAGCAGGGGGGGGGGGGGATATGTGGCAAACCCAGGGCAAACAGCTACAAAGGGGGTAGTAATCAGTCCCAGGGGGTTAAAAAGGCCTCTCCCAAGCCACTGAGGAGAGAGAACCATGGGGAAATAAGGTTCAGCTGGGCAAGGGGTTACTAGGGAACTAATTAGGTTCAGCTGGCTCCAACTGCTTGGGACCTTTTTAAACCCTCCCTGGCGTGGAAGGGGGGGGAAGAGAGAGTGAGAGAACCAGGGAAGCTGCCAGGAAGTTAGGAGCAGCAAGGCTCTGAACCCTTCCTGCAAGGAAGGCTGCACTCTGTCCCCAGAAGGGAAGATAAACAAGCACAAGGGGCTGACTGAGAAAAGGAATAGCCAAACCCTGTGCTACCTGCAAGGATTTGCCTTGCCCAAGCCTGTGTCTCCAAGGCTAGAAAGGACTGAGCCTGCTGAGGAGAAGAAGGTACTTTGCCACAATACATTTGACAAAAAGTTCAGGTAATTACCCTCCTTTTATTTATTTTTTTTAAATTTAATTATTTTTTTTAAATTTCCCTACTTCTGGGCATTCCCTGCAAGCAGAAACA
>NW_020677985.1:0-5338 GCF_002925995.2 Terrapene triunguis | reverse complement strand
GACAGTATTTGGTCCTGCCATGCGGGCAGGGGACTGGACTCGATGACCTCTCGAGGTCCCTTCCAGTCCTAGAATCTATAAGAGGAAAGAAACAAACGCAGCAAATCAACAATTAGGCACCTTTGATGGGTAGAATTCCTATTGGAAGCAGTAGTACATTTTATTTCCATTTGACTTGGTTGAAGTAAAGATAATTATTGGAGGTTTATTTGCGTTGGATATTGTTTTGGAAGGAAGAATTATGAAGAGGGAAAGATGATGTGTGCCATGGAACTGATGTGAACCGTTCAGTGGCAGGAAGGATGAGGTATCTTTGATTGCACAAAAATGGTAGACAGCATAATGACATACTCATTCCCAGTTCTAAAATCTGACCACTTCAGATTCCACCTGACATCCAGCAGATTCCAAATTGGATTGTTACCATATAAGCTTGCCTATTGTTTTAAAATGCTTTTTTAAAATCTCTATGATACTGATGACCAACTGCATAACTCTGATATGGAAAGGTAAGACACTTGTGCAGCATACAGATAGCCATATAATGTGTTGACTTGTCAAGTTTCCTAAAGAAGCCAAAGGCTTTTAACAAAATAAGTTCCACCCTATTCTTAATTGGTTCTAAATGATCCAGGAAATCTTACCCTTCCAATCATCTGATTTCTTCTATCTGAAGATTTCATGCTATAGGTTTTTTATTTTTAGTATCACAACACTGATTCACCTAATAGTTCTGTATAGTAATAAATTAAAAACCATGACATCCAATTAAGCTTTCTGCAGACAACTGCTGAAGAGAGGAAGCTCATAGTTTAAATATGGAAGGCAGCACTCAACAAGGCATGAATGGATATGAAATTCTATTTAATCCGGTAATTGTTTTGAAGTTTCCTTGACAATACAGGCTGCTATTCTTAGGACAATTCTGAACCAGGCTGCCCACTCATGTAGAGACATGAGGAGGTACAATCCAGAGAACTCATCGAACATCAGATCCCTTCATGGGTGGGGTGGTATTGCAGCAATTCTGCCTCAGTTTCCCCTGTCAGACAGATGTTTGATCCGATGATGATCAGCCTCTTCTCATGATTCCATCTCTCTGGCCAGGTCCTTCATAATCTGGCCCTTCCTGGGGTAATAAAGGGTCTCACAGGTCAAAAGTTCCTGACCCTGTATCAGGTCATCAGTCCCAGCCTGGGCTCTACAGTTCTTGACCTTCTTCCTCAGGAAGGGTTTCCTCTTCCCCTTTCTGGGGATGGTAGGGGAACCCAAACCTACCCTCTACTCTGCATTCCAGCCCAGGGAGTCCTCTGTCTAAGCAACTAAAGCAGGGGTGGGCAAACTATGCTAGCAGGCCAGATCCAGCCCACCAGCCATTTTAATCCAGCCCTCGAGCTCTCTCTGGGGATCGGGGTTTGGGGCTTGCCCTGCTCTGGCACTCCAGCCACTCCATGCAGCTCCCGGAAGCAATGGCCTGGCCCCCCTTCCAGCTCCTATCCGTAGGGGCAGCCAGGGGGCTCCACTCTGCATGCTGCCCCCAACATTCCCATTGGCCGGGAACCATAGCCAATGGGAGCTGCAGGGGCGGTGCCTGCGGACGGGGCAGCGAGTAGAGCCACCTGACCATGCCTCCGCATAGGAGCTGGAGAAGGGACATGCTGCTGCTTCTGGGAGCCACTTGAGGTAAGTGTCGCCTGGAGCCTGCACCCTTGAGCCTCCCGCCGTGCCCCAACCGTCTGCCCCAGTCCTGATCCCCCTCCTGCCATCCGAACCCCTCGGTCCCAGTCCGGAGCATCCTCCTACACCCAAAACCCCTCATCCCCAGCCCCAACCCAGAGCCCTCACCCCCAGCTGAACCACTGCTGGGTGAGTAGAGGGCGATATGATTATCTACTACTGCATGGGACAGGCACAGAATACAGCCCCAATTTGGAGCAGGGAAGGAATCATGCTAAGCACTAGAGCTGGTCAGAAACTGGGATTTCCATGCCAGGGAAAATGTTGGTATTTCATTTTTTTTGTTTGTTTTGAATCAGAACCAAGAGTCAACATTACAAAGTTTCTCAAAGAATAAAAGCTTTATAAAAATCAGTTCAGGACCATTGAATCATTTTGTTTTGATAATGTCAGAGCACAAGAATGTAATACTACATATTATATATATACTGTATATGTTATTTATACAGTAAAAGCTTTGTTATCCAGCATGCTCGGGAAATGGGGGGTGCCAGTTAGTCAAAAAATCCAGTTAACTAAGAGTTATACTGACCAGTGGAATACCAATTTTCAAAGAATTGTAATACAATAAAATGAATAAACATTCCTATTCTTTCCCGTTTCAAGACGTGTACAAATATCTATTTTCTCTTTTAATGCTAACACAACTCTCTTGCACTTCTCTCCTTTGCTTTTCGTTGGTATTTTGGATGCCATAATAGTAAGTTGGCGTTGATATTTTACGATAAACACAGGACAATACACTGAGTAATAAACCAACCTATCACAATGACGGATACAAACAGAAAGAACAGCATTCGGCTCTTCTTGGCTAACTCGAGCGTAGTCCGACTGCTTTCGGAAATACTCAGGTCCCGAATAGCTTTGGCATTGATTCCAGTTAGCTTCGGCATCGGTCCCAGTTACTAGATTGAAGATTAGTATTGGGAAATATCAGAAATGCCAGTTTCTAGAGCTTTCCAGTTGGTAAAGTGCTGGGTAATTCAGCTTTTACTGTATAAAGCTGTTTGGCAGAACTCAACTTTTTGTTCTATGTTGTACAGTGCCTAGCACAATAGGGTCCTGCTCCATGACTGGGGCTCCTAGGAGCTATGATAATACAAACATAAAACAAAAAATAATATTTTAATATAATATGAGTCAAATTAAATGAATTGATGTAAGACTGTTGAATCAAAAAAATTGACATTCTTGAAACAAAAATGAAATCATTTTAAAAAATATCAAAATTGACATGTTCCTGCTAAATGTTTAGATTTTGATCAAACTGCATTGTCTGACAGAAAACTGTTTCATGGAAAAAATTTGACTGGCTTTCCTATGCACCACTCCTGGGTTTGGATAGATTTTTTTTAACCAGTCTAGCCCTCAACTTTAGCTTTGAATGAAGTGGTAGAAAGAGAAGAGGAGGAAAGGAAATAGGATTTCAACCACACTTCATACCTGAACATACAATGACAAGTCAAAGACACTACTACAAACAGTGAGTGAAAGCTATGCACTGTAGCTTTCACTGTTGCAGCTTAGCTTGTGCATTCTGTCAGAGACATGTGTCTTAATCTGTGTTGTATTGTCATGTCAATACAATTATATGAGACACAAGAGGTGGTTTACACACTATGAAAGAAATGTCAACAGACCTTTCCTTGTAGCATTCAAGTTTAAAAGGTGACCAACTCTAGATTGTATCAGTGAGAATTGGACATAATCCCAGAAATACATGGTTTTGCACCAAGTCATGAGAAGGAGAATGGCAGGTTATTATCTACATTCATTGATGCTGTGTCTTGCTTTAGCAAAGATAAATTAGAAGAATTATTGGAAGTTCTTTTCTTTGAGTAAGTCACCATGTAGCTATACCACCTCAGGCACTTATCTCTTTAGCACTAGCAAGCTATGCAAGGTTTGACTGGTTCAGTACTTATCTGACCTCCAATGACACCTAGGTGATACAGGAGGTAGTGCTAATAATACAGGTAGCTGAAGAAATGCATAAGCAATAATGCTTTAAATATATAAGAGCACTGTAAAACAATAATCTAATCTCAAGTATAGCATAAATGGTGTTGTATTGCTGGAGGTTCTGGGTTGTTTTTTTTATGAGACATAAAAGCTGCTGAGAATCTGTGGTTATTAAAAATACTGTGGCACATTTTTGCAAGTATAGAAGTGTAAATGTGTAATTATATTCAGCTTACATTTCCCCTATAGTTTTGTTTAGATACAGTATTTTTACTTCTTCCCTTCCCAATAACATTGTTGTGGGCTGTTAAACCATTGCTATGTTAGCCCTGAGATGGCTGCATTTCAGTAATGGATAAATAAGCCCTAATGTATATTATACTTGAAAATTGCTTTGTGATTAAAGATGCTATATACAGAATTCCCAATCAATTATCACTAAGTCTGCCTACTTTGAGCTGTTATTTGGGAAGTGCTAACAGTGCATCATTGAAGTAGCCTTTCATGTCTAAAGACTCTGGGCCAATTTCAGTGTTCAGTGTAAGCAAAGGTGAATTTGGGCTGATGCATTTAAATTCTAGATGGTCATTTCCAAAGATATTTGGTGTTTTGGTGGACACATGTCCACATCACAGAACCATGCCCCAGGTTGACATGATCTCAGTAACCTTGAAGAGGAATAGCATGAATGCTTAGGTCAGAAGTGAGGTGCAAACTTGGAAACGCCTGCTTGAATTATGCTTGGCTGTAGTAAGCAGTATTAATTCTTCATTTTCATGAGCACTAAATTCACATAAATTGTTTTAATTGTTATTTTAACATTTCAAAATGAAGACATGAAGTAAGAGCCCATTTCTAGAATCTGCCAGACTGAAACTATACCCACTTGGCTTTAAAATAAGATTCCAAGAAACCTCAAAATCGACTCCAATTTAGTCCTACAAGTGGATGCAATTTATCTAGCCCTTTTCCTTTCCCTTACAGAGTGAAATATGAATCATGGGTATTCATTGTATTACACTTGGGAAGGAAAAACTGTTGCAAGATTGACAAAATAATTATGTAAATAACTGTCAGATTCAAAGAAAGAGTAATAGATGGAAATACTGCATAACATTAGAAAGTTGATATATTTAATGTTAACCTCTGCAGATTTATGTAATATTTCACATATTGCAGAATGGTTGTGGAAAGCGGAACAAATCTGGCAGAAAATGTGTGTGGTTGAGTCTTTTTTTAAAAATGGTAACCAGCTAGTAGGTGGTTCCACTGCATCAAATCTCTGGTGATGTAAATCAGTGCAACTAGTGACAAAAAAGGAGCTGTACAAATGTACAGCAGTAGAGGATTTGGCCCCATGTTTCTTTGGCAGACTATCTAAATTGTGTGGCAAAGAAGCCACTTTTCAAATTTGCATAAATTTCAAGAGAAACACAAATGTCTGATTTTGCCCACACACCCACATTATTGTCCCTTAGTTTCCCTATTCTTCCAGTGGGGCAAATGACCTTTTATTGTCCTATGGAACACAACCTTTCTCTTTCTCAGGTTTCAGAGTAGCAGCCGTGTTAGTCTGTATCCGCAAAAAGAACAGGAGTACTTGTGGCACCTTAGAGACTAACAAATTTATTAGAGCATA
>NW_020677984.1:0-6378 GCF_002925995.2 Terrapene triunguis | reverse complement strand
GTCTCTGTACACAGAGAGCTGTTACCCTTCCCTTAATAGTTATGACAGTAGGCAAGTGAATGAATGGTGAACAGAAGTTACAATACTGAAACAGTGCAAGTCTCAGTGATTTAAGCAGGAATTGGATTGATAGTGAAATTTACAAAGGCAGCAGGCTGAACAACTGTGGCTCTTAACAAGCATCTTAATTGTCAATTAGCCAGGTATTGGGTTAACCGGTTTTGAATGTTGTTTCATTCATAAACTTTACATATGAAGTTACATTAATAAAGTGAACAATTAAAAACAATTTAATTCATCAGTTCTACAATACGCCCACATCTTGAATACTGCGTACAGATGTGGTCTCCTCATCTCAAAAAAGATATACTGGCATTAGAAAAAGTTCAGAAAAGAGCAACTAAAATTATTAGGGGTTTGGAACGGGTCCCATATGAGGAGATATTAAAGAGACTAGGACTTTTCAGCTTGAAAAAGAGGAGACTAAGGGGGATATGATAGAGTTATATAAAATCATGAGTGGTGTGGAGAAAGTGAATAAGGAAAAGTTATTTACTTGTTCCCATAATATAAGAACTTGAAGCCACCAATGAAATTAATGGGCAGCAGGTTTAAAACAATTAAAAGGAAGTTCTTCTTCACACAGCACACAGTCAACCTGTGGAACTCCTTGCCTGAGGAGGTTGTAAAGGCTAGGACTATGGGGGAGGGATAGCTCAGTGGTTTGAGCGTTGGCCTGCTAAACCCAGGGTTGTGAGCTCAATCCCTGAGGGGGCCACTTAGGGATCTAGGGCAAAAATCAGTACTTGGTCCTGATAGTGAAGGCAGAGGACTGGACTCAATGACTTTTCAGGGTCCCTTCCAGGTCTATGAGATAGGTGTAAGAGGGTTCAAAAAAGAACTAAATAAATCATGGAGGTTAAGTCCATTAATGGCTATTAGCCAGGAAGGGTGTCCCTAGCCTCTGTTTGTCAGAGGGTGGCGATAGATGGCAGGAGAGAGATCACTTGATCATTGCCTATTAGGTTCACTCCCTCTGGGACACCTGCCATTGGCCACTATCGGTAGAGAGGATACTGGGCAACACAGTATGGCCGTTCTTATGTATCTAGCTCTCCCACTCCCTCTCTAAACTCCCTTGCAAACCTCCCCTTTTTGCTGCTTCTCTGATCATTTGGGAGCTGGCTTTTTAAATCTCTGTTCTCCTTGAATAGCTTCACCCCCTGGCTATGGGTTAATGGGAGCTGAAGGGTCTAGGGATCAAAGCCTCATTAGGAAGTCTACAGACATGTCTAGCAGGCACCTAGGCTGAGCACACAGACCCCCTCCCCCCACCAAAAAACCCCCTAGACCACATTATAATGTCAGTGAAGCAGCAAGCACACAACAAAAAGACCACAAACTCACCACTTTGGATTAATGAATCCCCTATGGGTTTCTTTGTTGGGCCAATTCCAAATATTGGTCAAAGAGAAAACTTAGCTTGAGACATAACATCCTGGATCATTTACTTTCTCGAAACAGACACCAGATTGTTATGATTGGATCGAACCTCTAAATCCCATGTGTTGCTGATGCACTTGGATATGAGAAATATCTGGCCAATATTCATAGACATGTATCTCTCAACACTCCCTCTCTTACACCAGGTGCAAGACATTCAGTGTCGATGGCCCTTGATACCATAGTCACTGCTACCGAGGCATGGCTTCCCCATGACCTATTCCATGTTTCCTTCTACAAAAGAGTTAATCCCATCCAGGATGATGGTTCCAGTTAGAAATGACATTTACAAAACTAAATGGAATGATAAAATGAACAAAGACAAGTTCCCCAAACTGTCACAGAAACCGTAGCAAAGGAAGCATTGGGAGACCTCCTTAATCAAACTATCCATCCTAGGTTCATTCACACGGTATCTCAGGGCAAGATGGACTCTGCAGTGCAAATATGTGTAAATGAAGTATCAGCTCAGCAACAGGATTATTCTCAGGTTTCCATATGAAGCCAATGTAGTGACATTTAATTCCCCTTAATCTACAATGATAACCTTAGACATTGTGGCTATAGTAATACAGAGACATGTTCAGGAAGCTGAAGGTGAGATGTGTTCATCCATAGAGATACCGGGCAGTAGTTACATTTCCAATGTCAATTAACATTGGCCTTTTTTTTGAAACTTTTACCCCAAATGCCAACACCCTCTGGATTCTTGACTCAACTGTTGAGATGGCTACCAGCAGGGAGAAGCCAGTATTGAAAATATGACTGTTTTATAATGGACATTAGATTCTCATTGCAAATTTCTTTTATTTCTCCTAGATGAAATTGATGACAAACATACATGAGAGAAATCAAATGAACATCACGGAATTCATCCTCCTGGGATTTGGGGATCTCCCTCAACTTCATATTCTTCTTTTCCTGGTGTTTCTAGTGATCTATGCTGTGACTGTGGCCGGGAACATCCTCATCATTGTGCTAGTTGTGATGGATCAGCACCTTCACACCCCCATGTACTTCTTCCTGGGGAACTTGTCCTGCTTGGAGACCTGCTACACCTCCACTATCCTGCCCAGGGTGATGGCCGGTCTCCTGACTGGGGACAGAACCATTTCTGTTACCGGCTGCATTGCACAATTATATGTCTTTGGTTCTCTAGCAGGCACAGAATGTTTTCTCTTATCTGTGATGTCCTATGATCGGTATTTAGCGATATGCAAACCTCTGCATTATGCAGCAGTTATGAATGGCAGGTTGTGCCTCCAGCTAGTAGTTGGGTTGTGGATAGGGGGATTTATGTCTGTTTCCATCTTTATATTTATGATTTCACAATTAACATTCTGTGGCCCCAATGAAATTGACCATTTCTTTTGTGATTTTCGTCCAATAATAAAACTCTCCTGTACTGACACCCACATGGTGGAAGTTGCTAGTTTCATATCTTCCTCCATATTCACCCTGCCTCCATTTCTATTGACGGTGGCATCCTATGTTTATATCATTTCTACCATCCTGCGAATCCCTTCCACCACCGGGAGGCAAAAGGCCTTTTCCACTTGCTCCTCTCACCTCATTGTGGTGACAATTTTCTATGGGACTCTCATCATGGTGTATTTGGTCTCAGAGTCTGATGCATTGAGGGACCTGAACAAAGTGTTCTCTGTCTTCTATGGAGTCCTGACCCCATTGCTCAACCACCTCATATACAGCCTGAGAAACAAGGAGGTAAAGGAAGCCTTGAGAAAAGCTCTCCTTAGATTTTTTGTTTTTTAAATGAATACAGCATGATTCTCAGAATCAGAACTTCTTGAATCCAAGTGTAGAGTCTGAGTGTTGCCTACCTGCAGCCATCTGACTCATTTTGGAGGAAAATTAGGACACTGAGCCATATCCCTAGATATTCACTGCACCTTCAGACTCACACTCATGTCTGAAGAAACCTGTGCATTCTCCCTGCATTTGGATTATTTTCTTTTGAGAGTGGATGAATTTGCAAGTAAATATTTTAATTAGTTCATGAGAATAAAATAATTAAAATAAGACCCTTAAGAAATTTAGCATTGGTCATCTCTAGTTTTGTCCTGCATGATCTTAAAATTGGTCTAAAAATTACTCTTCACATTTTCTTTAATGTTAGAACTCATTTGAAATATTTGTGTAGGTTACATTTGAAGACATTAGGTGGTAATGAAGCTCTAGGTTAAGAAGAATGTTGTCAAATAACCAGATTAGGAATAAATTTTACTCATGGTCAGGTCAGTAGTTCAGGATACTTTGTACTGGGACCATGGTGACATCAGGGGTAAATCTGCCAATCCCCACTCTTCATCTCCTGTAATATGAATGTTTCAGTTTGATGACCTGAAATTAGTGAAGAAGGGAAGGTAAATAGACAGGTGGGCCAAGAGTTCTCATTGATGCCTTGGCCCCCATGAGTGTTATTCACACAAGCTTATATATTTACACTATGGCACCACATTCACAAAACTGTCTGAATTCTTACTGATCCACCAAACAGGAGAGGTGGGAGCCAGCATGGCTGCAGCATGCATGGACATTCCAATTGCCCTCAGCTATGGAACAAGTTTCTAGAGCTGAGGGATGTCAAACCTGTGCTATACACCTTTACATATTAAGTTTCAGGGAGAATGGATTAGGACATGGGGTCAAAATCCAATCGTCTGTGAGTCCTCGGGCCTCATTGTGACCGATGTGAGTTGCTCAATTAACCTCACTGGAAGTTTGTCTCAGTAAGAATTCAGTCAGTCCCTCAATGTGTGGCACTCAAATGGGAGTTGCTGTACATCTCTATCATGGAGAGAACGTATTGGAGAGGCACTTTCCAGGCTGTGGTAGACATAAGGAGAAAAGATGGCTGGCTGGAAAAGAGGAGCAATCCCTATTATTGAATGTGATAGAATGGAAAGTTCAGGATGTGCTGAAGAAACAGAACATCTCCACAAGACCCCCACACAGGGCCTTGTTCTTCCTTCTGGCCACAGTGTACAACATGGTTTTAACTATTCATGAATTGTGGAAGGAGGGTCACACCCTAGGAAGGGCTTGGAGATGAAGAAGGGAACAAAGACACCCATTCAGGAGGAGGAAACATTTGCCTTCTCTCCCCCATGCAGGAAGAGTGAAGGACATACTGAAATGTTGAAGGAAAGAGGTAATGAAGGTCTAACTGCATCAGGCTCATGGAGGGTCACCTGTAACCATGGGGCATGAGGCTGGCTGAGATTTTACAACATCTGCATTCAGATGCTGCATCTGCATGTCCACATCACATTGCAGCAGCATGGGACCACTCTTCAGCACAGTCATTGCAGTGCAATCCCTTAGGAACCACAATCATATTCGGTCTCTCTGCTGCTTTGACTCATGACCAGTCAGCTCGGTCTCAGCTTTTCCAACCCCCACAGATTGAAGCTGTCCATTCTAAACTCATCCCTCTATCAGACATAAGAGAAAACCTTGTGTTGTTCCGGAAGGCTGACGTCTTTGCCATTTGTTACTAAGGTGGTTCAAGTTGCCTGGCAACACCACAGTAGATTCTCTTTGGGAACAATTCCCATGTGGGCACCAAACCATATAGAAGTGATTGCAAATCATCGCATGGGGAATGGTGCTGTGAAAGTGATAATCTGTGTCTGTGCAGGTGCATTAGGTAGGACTTTATATAGGGACATTAAACAATAGAAGAGGAAGAAGAAGAAGACGAAGATACCCCTCTTTTGGTGTCATTCTCTCATTTACCCCAGCTTTTGAGCAGTGCATCTCTCTTGGCTTCAGTGCAGTTTTTCCTGATTTATATTGGGGTAAGTGAGGGAGGAATTGTTTCCCAATTAACTCCTTAAAATGCTTAAATCTTAATTTCATTTTCCATGTTAACCAGTTATTGTAATGCACTTTTAAATGTGCAAATTTCTCTATATTTATTGATTGGTTTATATTTTATTGATTTCCCCCACAAAACCTAAAGAAAGAACGGTAAACGGTCTCGATGGGAGGGAAAAAGAAGGAGAAAGGAAGGCA
Source organism: Terrapene triunguis (assembly GCF_002925995.2). Lineage (NCBI taxonomy): Eukaryota > Metazoa > Chordata > Testudines > Emydidae > Terrapene > Terrapene triunguis. Next base: position 837 of record NW_020677984.1, on the reverse strand, counting down.
TGGAGGGGAAAGGAGAGCAACATTTTAGTTTCCATCCATTAGTGATTAATTACAAGCTTATAAAAGTTAGAGCTGTTTTTTCTACATTTGTCGGAGATCTTTCTTCTTCCAAATGTTACCTTCTCTTTAGCTGCCCTGTCAGCCAGGTCACTGTGCCAAGCTTCTACCGTGGAGGCAATCAGCTTAGCCCTTTGCTAGGAGCTGAAAACCTCTTCTGTCACACAAGGGTAATTTGGAAACTCATTTGTGTTAAAAAGCCCCAAAATGGCTGAGACCTTAAAAACTGGCCAATAACAGACCATGAATCCCAGTGATAATGGAACCTGGGGACAAGCTAAAGGGAGAGAGTTCTGAACCATTCTTGTAGCTCTTTGCATCATGTGATACAGACTTAATAGACAGTCTGGTGTTCAGAGTGATGTTTGGGGATATTGGGTTTGCTGGTATAGCTGTCTATTTATTTCTGTTGATTTCTGTTTGGATTGTGTTATACTGGGACATTTGTTTGATATTTGTGTGTGGTAAATAAGGGATTTGTGTTCCAGTTAGGGATTATGTGTGATTGGGTTTATTGGGTATGCTGGTTGAGTTGCAGTGTGAGTGCAACTCAACTGTGATGATTTGTGTGGGGATTCTGTTGTGCTGGCAGATTTGAGTTGATCTGTGTGGGTGGGTGCTGCTCTGAGAGACTATGTGTGCTCAGGTTTATTGTGTGGGATAGTTGTTTTATTGTGAGGGTGATAGTGTTGATTTATCAGCCTTCTTGATGTCATCTATTTTTCACCTTCCTAGCTAATGTACTTATAATTATTCTTCTTATTGGGTTTTAGTCATTTT
>NW_020677983.1:0-2059 GCF_002925995.2 Terrapene triunguis | reverse complement strand
CCCCAGGTGCTTTGGGGGGCCCTAGGGCCCAGCATGGAGCTGCTGTCCCTGCAGGGTCCCTGGGAGTCACAAAGGGGTGACGTGAGGTTACTGCCCCGTCTGTGCTGGGGTGGGGGCCTGGAGCCCCTGGAACAACACAGGGGCCCCCACAAAGTTAAGTTGCTTTGAATTCAGCCCCGGGTAGTCGGGCTCAGATTTCAGCTTTCTGCCCCGAGCCCCAGCGAGTCTAACGCCGGCCCTGCTTTCTGGGTTATTTTGGTGCCCCCCCCACAAAAAAATCTGTTCACTGCCCCCCCAACTTGGGACCCCTGGTTAAGAACCACTGCCTGGGCGCTCTGTTTAGCAGGAGGGAGCAAAGCTGCTGCCTTTGCTGATGGCTGAACTCAGGCCCTGAGCGTGGGATATCCAGGCACGGCCAGCGACACCAGGAGAGCTCCCCGAACAGCTGCCTGGCCTCAGGGACGGTCTGAGCCTGCAGGGCCCCAGGGGGCAATGAAGCAGCTGGGTCAGACTGGGCACCTCGATTCCCAGAGAACGGCCCTGGCTCCCTGCTCAGCAGCAAAGAATAAATCAGCCTGGGGCTAAGTGCAGAGCTGGGGGTTTCTCCTTTCACTCCTGCTGGGGAGGGCCGGGTCCCGGGGGCGTTTCTAGCAGAGCATTTGGGACTCAACTGGGGGAACCAGCCGTTCATTACAGAACGCTCAAGTTCTGACGACATCTTTATTTACAATTTTTTATAATGTGACATAATCCTTCAATCCTAGTGTCACCATCGATAACATGGCTTGGTCAGGCTGGTGGGATATCAAGGGTAAAACTAACCAGCTCTTCAAATCCAAGAGAGTGGAGATCAATCACCTCTCAGAGTCAATGCGGGGTAATCAATAGGCAGACGGCGGGCCAAATCGCTTTTCAATGGACCCCAACATCTCTTTATTTACTTCTTATTAGCATTACTGTTATTTTTTTTCTTCTCTGGAGCCTGGATTTCGACTAGACTTTGACCAACAATTTTGGACCTTGACAAAAAAGAATGGCTTACCCCTAAGAATGGGGTTATGTTACCTTCCTTATGTCCTGGCACCATCTTGTGGCCATTTCCTTTCCCTCCTTTCGGTTAAAAGCTTTGGGCTTTTGTGGGGACCGACAAACACCCTTAAGATGAGGCAGCATCCCTGTCAAAAAAATAATCTCCCATCTTCACTTGAGTGACGGCCTGAATCGTTCCTTATCCGGGCAGAGCCCAAAGATTGACATCATCAGGAGAAACAAACCGTTCTGTACGTAGCAGGAACCAACACAAAATGTGCTTTAAAAGGAGCTGTCTCCTTCCTTCTGGGGTGAAATTTGTCATTATGGTCATCGATTTTCATTTCCTTTCTCGGAGGGTGGAGATGAGGTTGGTGCTACCTCAGGCTAGGACAGGAGTGGGCAAACTTTTTGGCCTGAGGGCCACATAGGGGTTGCAAAAGTGTATGGAGGGCCAGGCAGGGAAGGCTGTGCGTCCCCAAACAGCCTGGCCCCCGCCCCCTATCCACTCCTTCCCACTTTCTGCCCCCTGACTGCCACCCTCAGAACCCCCAACCCATCCAACCCCCCCCTGCTCCTTGTCCCCGACTGCCCCCTTCCAGGACCCCCCGCCCCTAACTGCCCCCTGGGATCCCACCCCCTATCCAACCGCCCCTGCTCCCTGACTGCCCCGACCCCTATCCACACCCCTGCCCTCTGACAGGCCCCCCCGGGACTCCCAACCCCCCAGTTCCCCATCCCCTGATCACCGCCCCCAAGAACTTCCACCTCATCCAACCACCCCCTGTTCCCTGTCCCCTGACTGCCCCCCGGGACCCCCCACTCCCTGCCCCCTTACCATGCCGGAGCCAGCCACGCCGTCTTGCTGCCCGGCAGGAGTGGCGTGCCAGAGTGCTGGCAGTGCGGCAAGGTGAGGCTGCGGGGGAGGGGGGACAGCAGGGGAGGGGCCAGGGCGAGTCTTCCTGGCCGGGAGCTCAAGGGCAGGGCAGGAAAGTCCCGCAGGCTGGATGTGGCCCGCAGGCTGTAGTTT
>NW_020677982.1:0-1097 GCF_002925995.2 Terrapene triunguis | reverse complement strand
GGCTGCGGGTCAGGATTGAGGGGCACCAGCACAGCTGTGTGTGTGTGAGCCCAGAGATCGGGTGGAGGAGAAGGGGGCTGTGGGTTAGGACCGAGGACATTGGCAGAGCCTGGGGTTGTGGGCAGCACAGCAATGCCCATCAGTCACTTGAGGCCTAGAAACCCAGAATTGCCTTTTGCTCAATGCCCCTGGGACGTGCCGCCTTTGCTAATCTCCTGGGAAACTGAGGTTTGTTTACCTGTCTGTTTCACTGCAGCCACCCCCTCAACCCCCTCACATTCCCTCCCTTTCTGGGGGTCTGATGGAATTTACGAAGGGAGGGATCACCTGTCATGGGCGCTAGGAATGAACGGCTCAACCCCTTTGGCTTTCCCATCAGGGCTATCTGCCATAGGAACAGACCTGTCCCTTCCTTTGTCTAATTTTAATCAATGCCTCTGACTTTCTGTTCTAATCAGCCCCCACGAGACTGCCACAGAGACCGGCATTTCCCGGCAGCGTTGCCATTCTAAAGGCCCTCAGCGGGACCCATTAAAGCAACAAGTAACTTTGTTTCTGCTGCTGGCCCGTCATTCCTCGAGAGGGTTGTCAGCTCTCCAGGCCGGGCCCAGCCCTGTGCTGGGCTGAGCCCTTCTCGGAGCGCTCATTAAGAGATGAAGTTCTAATGACCGGTGTGTCCTCCTGTAGGTCTCTGTTCACTTACAGATGCTGCAGGCTAATTGGAGTGAGTTCTTCTTAGAAGGAGGTTTGCTTATGGGAATGGTTTTAACGAGCACATAATGAAGCAGCCTTTTTTTTTATATATATATATATTTTTGTCCTAAGCAGGGCATTAGTAAAATTAACATGTTTCAAATGAAATTGATCCAGGTTGTATAGAAGGGCACCATTGCCTCCTGCAGCACCTCCTTGCAGCTGAGTGTGGCTCTGCTGTGTGTTGCCTCAGTTTCCCCCCCATGAGATCACTTTGACTTTAAGGCCAGAAGGGACCATCATGATCATCTAGTCTGCCCTCCTGCACATCGCAGGCCACAGAACCGCACCCACTCACTCCTGGAATAGACCCCCAACCTCTGGCTGAGTTACTGAAGTCCTCA
>NW_020677981.1:0-1518 GCF_002925995.2 Terrapene triunguis | reverse complement strand
TGAACCCGTTCTTCGGCAGCACGCTCGAGGCCAGCGAGGACGTGTGGAACAAGGTGGGGGAGGGGGGCAGAGCAGAGAGCGGGGGTTGGGGGGGGAGGGGGACTGGGCTCAGAGGGAGGTTGGGAGACTAGGGGATGTAGTGGGAGCTAGGGGCAGCTGGGGGTCGGGGGGAGGGGCAGAGAAGCTGGGGGTCAGAGGGGTGGGAGGAGGGGCATTGGATGAGAGGGGGCAGCTGGGGGGCACAGACGATGGGGTGGGGAGGGGAAAGGGCCCTGGGTGCAGCTTGGGGGGCAGACTGTGGGGCGGAAGGCCATGGGGCATGGGGGGGTCAGAACCCAGACTCCCCCTGATCCTCCCCTTCAGATCCTGCAGATCAATGTGACAGCAACAGCATTGCTGGTCGGCCTGGTCGTGCCCCACATGGAGAAACGGGGGTGAGTGTGGGGGGGTACCCGGGAGGAGGGGGAATGAGGGAGGAGATCCCTGGGGGGGGGCGATGAGGGAGAATGGATGAGGGGGGAGGGGACGGGGACTCACGGGGAGGGGACACGGAGGGTGGGGCAATGAGGGAAGGAGGGGACCCAGGGGGGAGTGGCGATGAGGGGACACACGGGGGAGGGGGGACAAGGAAGGGGGGAGCCCGGGGGGCAGCAGGTCTCTGGCTCATTCCCTTTCTCTGCGCAGGGGTGGCTCCATCGTCCTCGTCTCCTCCATCGCCGGGTTCTCCCCCTTCCCGGTGAGACGCCCCCGGGCCTGGCGCAGGGGAGCAGGGCGTGGCTGGCGGGGACCAGGGGCGGTTGCTGTGGGGCAGGCAGGGCAGGGGGGGTGGTAGGGTCGAGCAGGGCTGGCTATTGGGTCAGAGGGGCAGGGGCTGGTGGGGGAGCAGGCAGGAGACGGGGGGGCTGGCGGAGGGGCGGGGGGCAGGGCAGGAGGGGGCTGGCGGGGGCGGGGCAGGGACTGGCCGTGCTGATCTTCCCCCCTCCCTACCCAGGCGCTGGGCCCGTATAGCGTCAGTAAAACGGCCCTGCTGGGGCTCAGCAAGGCCCTGGCGCCCGAGCTCGGCGCCCTCAACATCCGCATCAACTGCCTGGCACCGGGGATCATACAGACCAACTTCAGCTCGGCCGTGAGTGCCGGGGGGGGGAGGGCTGCTGGCAGCGGGGCCTCTTGGGGGGGGCGTTGCTGGGGGCGGGGCCTCACCAGGGGGGCACTGATGGGGGCACTGCTGGGGCGGGAGCCTCACCTGGGGGGCAAGGCAGTGACCCCCAACTCTGTTTTTTCTTCCAGCTGTGGAAGGACGAGGCCGTAAAGGAGAAAATGATGGAGAACCTGAGACTGCAAAGGTACCAACGTCCTCCAGTCCTCCACGCAGCCCTCCCCTCATCCATCCATCCCCATACACACCCCTCCCTCCATCCATCCACCTCTCCATCCATCCCCGTACACACCCCTCCATCCATCCCCATACACACCCCTCCCTCCATCCATCCACCTCTCCATCCATCCATCCCCATATGC
>NW_020677980.1:0-1509 GCF_002925995.2 Terrapene triunguis | reverse complement strand
ACTGCTAATCTGCTTCCAGAGCTGGGGACAGTGAGACAAAGAGGCCGCGGGTCTGATCCTGCTTCCACTGAAGGCAGTGGCAAAACTCCCACTGATTTCCAAGGTGCAGGATTGGGCTGTTACTTACTAACAAGAAACCTCAAAGCTAGCGAGAGTCCTGGTTAAAATTCCTACCTGCCAGTGCTACGCTCCATGCACTGCCCTGGGATCCAGCCGAGCTGTGAGAAAAGCTGGGCTCATTGATGGTATTTCTGGTTTGGGAAAAGCCGGAGTTGTCACAGAACACACCCCAGGCCCCTCATGTTATGGGGATCTTCCTACGTTTCACCCCAGTGAGAGGCCGATAATTACACCTCTACCCCGATATAACGCTGTCCTCGGGAGCCAAAAAATCTTACCACAGTATAGGTGAAACCGTGTGATATCGAACTTGCTTTGATCCGCCGGAGTGCGCAGCCCTGCCCCCCCGGAGCACTGCTTTATCGCGTTATATCCGAATTCGTGTTAATTCGTCATGCTTCAAACCAAACGCACTGCTTCAGGTAGAACAAACAAACAGATTTATTAACTACAAAGATAGATTTTAAGTAATTATAAGTTAATGTCTCCAAGAGACATTATGGGCTAGATGCAGAACTCACGTGGTGAAATTTTGTGGTCTGTGTTATTCAGGAGGTCAGAGTAGATGATCATAATGGTACCTTCTTGCCTTAAAATCTATGGCTCAGAGTAGATGATCATAATGGTACCTTCTTGCCTTAAAATCTATGGCTCCATAATTATTTTATCACAATTTTTTTCTCAGTTAACGAAATAATGAATATTTTTTTCTACAACCTTCGATAAATATGGGCTGTAGCATCTTGTAATACTTTTTACCTTTCTCAAAATAGTCTCTGCATCTCTGTTGATTTGGACTTTTTATATCATAAAATTTCTTCTCTCCAAAGTCTGTTTTGAATACATGTTACTTGTCTTAAGAGCCTTTGGTGAGGGAACTTTTTTAAGGCTTTCTAAACGTCCAAGAACACTATATCCACTGCATCACCCTTATCCACATGTTTGTTGACCTCCTCAAAGAATTCTACTAGATTGGTGAGGGATGATTTCCCTTTACACAAACCAGGTTGACTCTTCCCCATCAAATCTTGTTCATCTATATGTCTGGTAATTCTGTTCTTTACCATGATTTCTACCTATTCGCCTGGTTCTGGAGTTAGGCTCACTGGGCTGTAATTGCCAGGATGACCTCTGGAACCTTCTCTAAAAATCGGCATCACATTTGCTATCTGCCAGTCATCTGGTACAGAGGCTGATTTAAGTGATAGGTCACATACCAGAGTTAGAAATTCTGCAGTTTGATATTTGAGTTCCTTCAGAATTCCTGGGTGAATCCCATCTGGTCCTGGTGACTTATTATTGTTTAATTTATCAGTTTGTTCCAAAACTTCCTCTGCTGACACCTGGGACAGTTCCTCAGATTTGTCACCTAAAAAGAACAGCTCAGTT
>NW_020677979.1:0-22590 GCF_002925995.2 Terrapene triunguis | reverse complement strand
ATGACTCTTTTGGGCTGAGATTTGAAACCCAAAATACCATTTCAATCAATGGGACCCGCCTGGCTGTGGGAGGGATGTGCTGGCCGCCGCTTCCCTCAGCCCCCATTGGCCTGGAGCGGTGAACCGCGGTCAGTGGGAGCCGCGATTGGCCGAACCTGCGGACGCTGCAGGTAAACAAACCGTCCCGGCTGCCAGCGGATTTCCCTGATGGGCCGCGTGCCAAAAGTTGCCGATCCCTGAAGTAGAGCAAGGTAAGGACTTTGAGGGCCCTCATCCCTGCAGTATCTCAGTGTTTCACCATCATTAGTGAATTTTAAGGTAGGGAAGCATTATTCCCATATCACAGCTGAAGAACTGAGGCACTGGGAGATTAAAAGGGTGATTTTCAATGGGACAAACACAAGTTAAGGTAGCCAATTAACACTGGCTTTCAATGAGACTCAGTCCCCCCTGATTGCCCTTTGTGCCTCTGAAAATCTCCTCTTAACTGACCATCCCCTCTATGTCCTTCCCAACACTTTTGTGGCCGGAGCCTCATGCTGTAAATCTATGGGAACTAACTCCACAGCATAAGGCGACCTACAACTAGTGGAAAAGTGGAAACTCTCTCTCTCCCTGGGCGAGTTATCATAGAACTGCCCACTAGGGGACGTATTGCTCCATTTTCTGAAGCAGATGACACTGATTGCTGCTGTCAGAGACAAGCGACTGGGAAACACCATCACCGCTTCCTCTTAGATCTCAAAGCGCTTTACAGGGAGGTCAGCCCCATTATCCAGGTGACTGGTTGCTCATGGATTCATGGATTCCAAGGCCAGAATGGACCATTGTGAACATCTAATCGGACCTCCACAAGCCAGAGAACTTCCCCGAAAATAATCCCTCAGGCAGATCTTCTAGGGAAAAACACGCAATCTTGGTTAAATAATGGTCAGTGATGGAGAACACACCAGGATCATTGGTGAGTTGGTCCAATGGCCAATTATTCTCACTTAGATATTTGCACTGTTTCCAGTCTGAATGTGTCTAGCTTCAACTTCCAGCCGTTGGTTCCTGTGATACCCTTTGTCTGTCAGATTAAAGAGCCCAGGATTCAATATTTGCTCCCCATGGAGGAGATGATCCGATGTCAATGGCAGTCAAGGCCACGCCCCTTCTCAGTTCAGGACAGGGCCGGCTCTGGCTTTTTTGCCGCCCCAGGCAAAATAGCCTCCGGCCCCCCCCCCCCCCGGGGGGGGGGGCGGCCCGAGGGCCCCGGCGCGCCACCCCCCCCCCCCGGGGGGCACCGCTCTCCCCCCGGCGGCCGGGGGGAGGGCGCGGGGGGGAGGGCGACCAGAGCGCCAGGGGGAGGGCGGCGAGCCCGGCTGTCGCCCCGCTCTCCCCGGTGGCCGGAGCGCCGCGCCGCCCCCCTCCAGGTGCCGCCCCAAGCACCAGCTTGGTTGCCTGGTGCCTGGAGCCGGCCCTGGTTCAGGAAGGTTTGGGTCCGAACGTTACACACATTCTTCACCCACCCCTCGGAATCGGAGGGCAAGAAATTTGGTCATTCAGGGAAGGAGTTTGTGTCCCTTACAAGGAGCGGGATATGCAGATGGGGTGACACTTCCTGTTTAAATCTTTCTCTCTCTCTCTGCCCAGGCTGCACCTGGAGACTCAATCCGCAGCCCCCACTGTCTGTGCAATTACCAACTAATCCCCTGAGAGCTTTTCCCTCCAACTCCAGGGAAAATGAGACTTTGGCTCCATTTACTGTTCATTGTAGCAGCTCTGGAAGGTCTCTTCTCCCCTGGGAAGCACTGGTGGGGCAAGAGAGAAGTCTATTATCACTATTACTATTAATATGATTTATAATATCTTTCTATTCCCAGGTGCCCGGTCGCAGATCCAGCCACTGGACCCCCAAGTTTATGTGCAAAAGCCCGGAGACTCTCTCCGCCTTTCCTGCAAACCCACCGGGTTCACCCTCAGCAGCTACTGGATGAGCTGGGTCGGCCAGGCCGCTGGGAAGGGACTGGAGTGCATAGTGGAAATACACCCAACTTCAACTACCATCAGCTACGCACTGCCCTGCAAGGGACGCTTCACCATCTCCAGGGACAACCCAACAAACTGCTGTATCTGCAAATGACCAGCCTGAAATCCGAGCACACTGCCTGGTACTACTGTGCTAGGCACACAGTTAGCAGATTAAAACTATTAAACACAAAACAAAAACCGAGCTGAAATGGTACAACTTTACCAACACACTGCAGAGGGCAGCAGTGAATTACAATTAAATGCTGTTATATTCAATTCTTTAAGGCATCAATATTAAAGAGCATATTTGTGCACCTACCAGCATGTAAATAATTTAGGGATTTCTCTGTGTTTTAGTGATATGAGACAAATATTCTTTCATCTCTTGAATAGCCACTGGCATTACCGAGAATAAAGTGTGAAGTTAAATCCATGGCACTACGAATTGTGCTGAAATCGGAGTGGTGTCCTGCACGGAGATGGGGTTAAGCAAATGCCTAAGTGCTTTCCTGAATCAAGACCTAAGACATTGTTCTAGGGTCTAGATGAAATCACGAATTAACTTGCATCCTTGAAAATCATCCCCTGACCTACTATCTCCCTTAAACTGTTTGGAATATCCCAACCCCAGACTGCTGTGGGATTTTACACAGCAATCTTTGTAAGAGATTGCCCACACTGAAATACTGCTGAGCTGTGCCTCTGAGCGCACTGTATCTCACCTGAGAAACAACAGATCCTCCACCCATTAGAGAGTGTACCTGGGATTTTCAAAGGAACCCAAAGTTGTGAGGTTTCCAACTCTCATGGGATTTGAGAATTTACATTGCTTAAGTTAAGACCCTTTAAAAACTCCCCCCCGCCCCCGTGTCAGAATGCATCAACACAAGGGCAGGGCTCAGCTTCTAAGGTCTATATATTATTGTTATTTTTTTATAATTTTATCCAGCGTTCCCATAGAGACTTTCATTTAGCTTTTTGATATTTGTATCTGTATTATTCCCTATGTACAGTGGGTGTTGAAAATAATATTGACACTAATACTCAGAAGGAGAAGAGTGAAATAGCACTTCTGTGCAACTGATTCTTTTACACTTAGCCGCACTCAACGCAATGGGAGTTCTCGGTCAGTCACAACTAACACGCATACAAATACCTGCCGGGTTATAATCCTAGGCTGGCGATTCTTTCAGGTACTGACTGTCCATTTTCACTATATGACTAAGCAGAGTTTAGCTCTTTGGGACTTCTGGGCTACGACGTTCAAGGCAGGCTGGGGGTACCACACCCAACTCCCATTCATGTTCAGGTGCTAATGTAATAATAATTCTGTCTGGTCGTCCAGCATTGCAAGGAAGCGTTTCAAACATAGGTGCTGGAACTAGGGGTGTTGCTCCAACCCTGGCTGAAGTGGTTTCCATTGTATTCAGGGTTTCCAGTTTGGTTCAATGTCTCTCAGCACCTGCACTATACAAATTGTTCCAGCATCCCGGGTTTCAAATGCTTGCCTCCTTCTTATAGAAGAAGAAAAAGATGTTTTCAGACATTAGTAATAGTACTAACCCCTAGTGTTTATATAGTGATTTCCATCAGGAGATCTCAGAGCACTTCACAAAGGAGGGCCAGGGTCTCTATCCCAATTTTACAGAGAGAAGTGACGTATCCAAGGCAACCCAGCAGACCCAGGAATAAACAGCCAGTGTCCCAAGGCCCAGTCTAGTGCTCTATGCACTAGGACACACAGTGGCAAGGAACTCACAAACCGAGAACAGACAGAGCTCAGCGGCAGGTGAACAATCGATGGTGCATTTTGTCTGTCAGAGGCAGCGAGAATTCCTGTAGAGATCACTGCAGAAATGAGCCTCTCAGAGAGACTCTAAATCTCGTTCTCCCACCGAATATCTTCTTCCGCCGAACCCGTCTCCGGGAGGGCAGAGTTTAATGAGGGTTGCGGTCTGGGGTGTGATTTTTAAAGAGGGGAGATGCAAATTCAGTGTTTTGAGGCCCTGTATAAATCTGGCGTTTTCCTGGACGGCAGAGTATGAAAAGGGAGCAGGCCAAGATCCTGCAGTTACCATCGGAAACCCCTCCAGCGCCAGCAGCATGATATTGTGGCTGAATCTTCTCTTGGCTCTAGCGGCCCTTCCGGGTAATTCTCCCCTCCCCCACCCCCAACATCGCTAGGAGACTCCAGGGAAGTTTGTACAATCCTGCCCGAACCCAAAGCGCAGTGAAGTGAATGGGCATCTTCCCAACGGCTTATATGAGCTTTGGCTCAGGTTGTGTATTAACGTGATTCTTAATAGCTTTTTTCCTTCCTCCCCCCCCCCCCCCCCCCCAGATGTGCAGTCCCAGGTTCTTCTGGTGGAGTCCGGAGGTGGAATTCAGAAGCCCGGGGGATCTCTCCGCCTCTCCTGCAAAGCTTCCGGGTTCACCTTCACCAGCTACCACATGAGCTGGGTCCGTCAGGCACCCGGGAAGGGCCTGGAGTGGGTCTCATGGATATACAATCCTGCTAATAGCCACAGTACGTTTTACAGTGATGCAGTTAAAGGGCCATTCACTATCTCCAGAGACGACTCCAGCAGCTTGTTGTATCTGTAAATGAACAATCTGAAAGCAGAAGACACCTCCCGGTATTATTGTGCAAGAGACACAGTGATCAGAAATCAACTGCAGTGAATACAAAAACCTCCTCCTCAAATCCAAACAGCTCTCAGCGATTTCACCAGGACATTGCAACAATGGAGAAACGCTATCAGGGCAAATGGAGCCCATCAATGCTAGCAGACTATTGCTGGACAGTGACAAGAGATGTTCCATTTAATGAATACAAGAGAGAAGCCAAGAAGCGCCGAGTAGACACTGAATAGGACTAAACTATGTACATAATAGTTTTTGGTCTTTTGTTTCATAATAAATTTTATTTATATAACCCTTCTGCTGATTTTTAAAGTGTTACATAAACAGGACAGGTGAAATATTATCATGTAAAGCAACCATAAACACATGAAAAGACCTTGATTTACAATTTATGATTAAAACTCTACTATCTACACAATATACATAGACATAAAATGTAAAAACTTAAATATCTTAGAAACAGTAGCCAATCAGTTGTTTTAATTGTCATATTTGAATTCAGCACATCAAAATACATAATAAATAGCACATTTTATCTCTGAAGCAGACGACTTCTCAAAAATTGTAGACCAGTGTAATGTATCTGGGCTTCAGTCATCACAAAATGCACATTGGCAGTTAAAGACTCAATATGTTGAGAGAATAGAGAGGACTTTACTTATTGGACAGCAATGCAGAAATAGAATCCGCCTCAGTTGCTATTGATTATTAGCTTTCTTCCCTTCAACCTGCCTTGTAAACATGAATGAAGAGGAAGAAATGCCAGTGTCATAAACATACAGCTAAGGGTAGTATAAAATCCCTCCTTTACCTGTAAGGGGTTAAGAAGCTCAAATAACCTGACTGGCACCTGGGACCAATAAGGAAAGAAGATACTTTCAAATCTGGGGGAGGGGGGGAGTTTTCTTTGTGCTCTCTTTGTTGTTACCTCTGGTTAGAGAGAGAGAGAGACCAAGCAAGTAATCCAGCTCCTACTGAAATGCTATATCTAAAATTACAGAAATAGTAAGTAATAGCAAGGAAATGCGTTAGATTATCTTTTGTTTTAGCTTGTGAATTTTCCCTCTGCTAAGAGGGAGGTTTATTCCCATTTTTTGTAACTTTGGAGCTGAGTCTAGAAGGGAATCCTCTGTGTTCTACATCTTTTTATCACCCTGTAAACTTACCTTCCATCCTGATTTTACAGAGCTGCTTCTTTTACTTTTTTCTTTATAATAAAGTTCTTCTTTTAAAAACCTGATTGATTTTAGTGTCCTAAAAATAAAGGGTCTGGTCTGTACTTTTATTAAAGGCAATTGGTGCATATATTATTCTCAAGTCTCCCCAGGAAAGGGGGTGAAGGGACTTGGGGGATATTTTGGGGAAATAGGAACTCCAAGTCGTCCTTTTCCTGAATCTTTGTCTAAATCACTTGGTGGTGGCAGCAATACCGTCCAAGGACTAGGAAAGGAATTTGTGCCTTGGGGAAGTTTTTAACCTAAGTTGGTATTTATAAGCTTAGGGGGTCTTTCGTGCAGGTCCCCACATCTATACCCCAGAGTTCAGAGTGGGGAAGGAACCTTGATAGCCAGAGAGCTTATTTAAAGAGCCTGTTTGCCAGAAGCTGGGAATGGGCAACAGGCAATGGATCACTTGATGATTCCCTGTTCTGTTCATTCCCTCTGGGGCACCTGGCATTGGCCACTGTCAGGAGACAGGATACTGGGCTAGATGGACCTTTGGTCTGACCCAGTCTGGCCATTCTTATCTTCTTAAAACTCGTGGTGGAACCTCCCTAGAATTTTGCACACAATAATTTTGTCACTAGCAGGGGCAGCTCTATGTTTTTTGCAGCCCCAAGCACGGCAGTCAGGCAGCCTTGGGCGGCGTACCTGCGGGAGGTCCACGGTTACGCGGATTTGGCGGCGTTTCTGCGGGTGATCTGCTAGTCCTGCAGCTTTGGCGTACCCGCTGCCAAATTACTACCGAAACCATGGGACCCGTGAACCTCCCGCAGGCCCGCCGCTGAAGGCAGCCTGACTACCGCCCCCCATGCCTTGCCGCCCCAGGCACGCGCTTGGTGCGCTGGTGCCTGGAGACGCCCCTGGTCACTAGTTGCACAGAGCTGCAGAACGCTAAATTGTGCATCTGCAGCGCCTTGTCTGCCCTGAACAATTAAAGACTGCACTGCAATGGATAATCACAAGCACTGAGGGACTAGTTAAAGGTTTGGTTTTGCTTCCCGAGTAATTTCAGGATCCTTCCTACACACCTGGTGGATCAGCCTGAATTCATCTGTGTAGGATACTGCCCAAGGAAAAGACCAAACCACAAGAATATCTGGCATACCCACAAGTGTTTGCAGTGAGGGGGAACCAGGGTGAAATAGCTGAAATAGAGGCAGCTGCCAAATCCAGTTGCCTATTAATAGCCTCTAATCTCCACTTGGTTAATTCAATCTGGGTATTTTAAGGCCCTCATCAACGCTGCATTTAGGATTAATCATTGAATCTTAGGGTACGTCTACACTTACCTCCCGGTCCGGTGGTAAGCAATCGATCTTCTGGGATCGATCCCAGAAGGGCTCGCCGTTGATGCCAGTACTCCTGCTCCGCGATAGGAGTACGCGGAGTCGATGGGGGAGCCTGCCTGCCGTGTGTGGACCCGCGGTAAGTTCGAACTAAGATACTTCGACTTCAGCTACGTTATTCACGTAGCTGAAGTTGCGTATCTTAGTTCGAAGTGGGGGGTTAGTGTGGACCAGCCCTTAAAATAGAGAAACATGATTCCCATTGTGCAAATCGGAAACAGATTAAGTGAGCTGGGAGACCAAGTCCAACTTTCGATAGTGACTTAAATTTTGGAGCCTAAATCCCAGAGACAGTGATTAGGATTTAAGTACCCAAATCAGTTAATTACCCCAAACCCAACACCCTGGGGCTACTCTGACTATCCTAGATGTATAAACCGTGTTGCTGAAAGACATCACAGCCCCACTAACACAGCAGGGCTCATTCTGCACTGAAGCTGATGATGATGATTCAAAGGACTGCAGCTTCCTTTCTTGCTTTCTCTCTTTTCTGCTCACTCCCGTCTTCCTCTGATTCTGCTTTGACAGCCCCTCTCCGGAGTCCATCAGGACCGGGTTCCCATAGTGCTGGACTCCACACAAACACATGGGACCGGATCCGATGTAGCTCCAAGCCACTCAGAAATCCCCTGGGTTTCAATGGGATTTGGATCAGAGCGCTACACATGTTTACCCCCTTCTCCTGGAATTGGAGAGCAAGAAATGAGATCAGCCAGAGAAGGAGTTTGTGTGTGTTATAAACAGCAGGATATGCAAATCAGGGGGACAGTTTCCTGTTTAAATCTGTGCCTCTCCCTGCCCAGGCTGTACCCGGAGACACAATCCGCAGCCCCTGGGTCTGTGCAGTGACCAGCCAGTCCCCTGAGAACTTTCCCCTCCAGCACCCGGGAAAATGAGGCTTTGGCTCCATGTAGTGTTCCTTGCTGTGGCTTTGGAAGGTATTTTCTCCCCTCACACCCATTGGTGGGGCAGGGGAACAGACTATTGTTACTCTTAATACTAATGCGAATTACATTATGTTTCTATTCGCAGGTGTCCGGTCCCAGGTGCAGCTGGTGGAGTCTGGTGGGGATGTGAAAAAGCCCGGAGACTCTCTCCGCCTCTCCTGCAAAGCCTCCGGGTTCACCTTCAGGAACTACGGGATGAACTGGATCCGACAGGCTCCTGGGAAGGGGATGGAGTGGGTGTCACGCATTTATTATGATGGGAGCCAACAATTTTATGCAGACTCAGTGAAAGGCCGATTCACCATCTCCAGAGACAACTCCAACAACCTGCTGTATCTGCAAATGACCAGCCTGAAGCCCGAGGACACCGCCCGGTATTACTGTGCGAGAGACACAGTGAGGGAAAACCGGTCTGAGCTCAGACAAAAACCTGCCCTCGCTGTCTAAGGACAAACTCTCTGCTGGGGGGGCGCTGGAGTTCTACAGCTCGCAGCGGAGAGACAGTGAGCGAGAAAACTCCTGTCCTCAGCTGCGTTTCTGTGACTCTCACACACACAGATGCAAACACAGACTAACCGCACTGTTAGAAGAGAACAGCCCGCAACTTCCCCTTTCCCCTGTAACCCTTCTGCCCATCTGAGTTGGCAGCAACAAGGGCCAGGTTCTGTATCTAGGGGTTCCGTTTCAATAACGCAATGAAAAACTGGCTTGAGCCCCCACCCAGTGACCTGGGACAATTACATACCACCCCCTGGGCGCCTCTAAGAGGCAATACTTCCCCTCTCGCAAACATGGAGTCAAAGTGTAGCAGAAAATGTTTAATAACATGAGGTAAACGACATCAGCATTAAATTGGAAAAACACCACAAACAGGATTCATGACACAAACCATGAGCAAAAGACCCACCCCAGCAAATTGGGCCGTGTCCTTTCCCTTTGGTTCTTGAATCCAGCAACCCAAGAATTCCCCAAAGTCCCAAAAGTCCAACAACCCAAAAGTCTCTGCCCCTGGTCAGTGCAGTCCCAGAGTTCAAAAGTTTATTTGCAGGGTTTTACCTCCCCCACCCCCCCGCCAGCCTGGGTGGAAAGGGGGGGGAAGGGGACACATGGGGTATTAAGGGGCACCTCAAATGGTCTGAGGCAGACTGCCCGCTTCTCCGTGGGGTTCCGCTGCAGCCTTCAGCACGAGCCACTCCACCAGCTGTCCCGTGAGCTGCTCCTGCCCCCCCATGAACTGCTCCGCTCTATCAGCCGCTCCACTCCGCTCCTCCAGCCATCCCCACAATCCACTCAGCTCCACTCCGCTCAGAGTTCCAACCATCCCAAAAACTGCTCCACTCCACCAACCATCCCACAAAACTACACCGCTCTGCCAGCCGTCTCACAAAACTGCTCCACTCTGCTAGCCGCTCAGCAACATAGCTTCAGGCTCCCCCACTGGTTAACACAGCACTCAGTGATTTCAGCTTGTAATAGGGGAGCCCCAGGGCTGGTGCACCATTAGCCCAAAGTGAATTCTACATAGCAACCTGTAAATAGATTCTCAATAGAATCAAAATTAGCTCTGCTATTTAACAGTGGTGAGAGAATATGGTGCAATTAGCATTTCAGGCCCTCAAAGATGGGCCCATACAATCAGGTACAAATATTTTCCCCCATTATCTCTCAATTCACTGGGTTTTGGAACCCATGTCCCTTGTCTAGCGAGTGCTATTTAGGTGATGGTGAGACCCTCTGTTATAAAACAGTTTCATTGTCCTTGATTCACATAATCAGGGTAACAACACTTTATTCCTCCTGCCCCAATAACAGAGAAACTGGGGATCCCACAGCAGCCAAAGTGACCATTTTGGGCTACCGTGGGCTCATGCTAGGCGGAGTGGGTGTGCCTATGCAAACAAGATCGGCCCCTGGAGTTCTTTTCCACACTCGCCATAATTCACCACCAGATGTCAGGGTAGAGCTCATCCTGACTCTGCTTACATCCTTAAAAAAATTATTAAGATGATGTTAAAAAAAATAGTGAACAGAGTTTGAGCATAGAAGTTTCTGGTTATCAGGGAATAACATACAGATTATCGAGGGTGCAAAGTTTGGTTTAAGATAAGGTGGCATTAGGAATACATAATCTGCAATATCCCCAATTGGGGGTAAAAGGTTGATGGGTCAAAGTACAGTCATTGAGATATGAGGGTATGAAGTTCATAGGGTGGCTATGTTCAGGTGTGGATTATAATGAGTGGATATGATGATGAGGATGGATTGACCATCATTTGGTGAGATTTAATGTTCAGGGAGTTTATGGTTCCAGTTCATATGATCCAACGGAGAAGGTCACTTGGTCCCTTTCTCGTAGTGGGAGAATGATGTCACTCTGGCTCACGCCTCCTGGTACTGTCGGTGGCCGGTGATGTGCTCGATGTAGATGTCCCTGGACCATCGGATGGCGTCTGAGACCATGAGGCGCTGCATGAGACGCGCGTAGCGTCGACCGATCCTGAAGGTCCACAGCACACACTCGTTGCAGGGGTCCCAGGCACCCAGGGCTCCGACAATCAGGACGTCCATCTGCACTTCATAGCCCTTCGCTCTCAGGGTGTCAGCCAGGGGGGCGTACTTTTCAAGCTTACGAGCTCAGGCTTCGTGAAATGCCAGGGTCCTGTTCTCAAAGGAGACCGTGACGTTGACTAGGATGATCTTTTTCTGGGCCTCGTCGGTGACGACCACGTCAGGTCGTAGCTGGCTGTCAGTACCGGCGATGGTGTAGTTCATGGAGATCTACCCCAGGTGTGGCGCAATGGCTTTCACCAGGCGGTTCTGGATGGCGTTGTGGCGCAGCTGCCAGGCTCTGGAGTGGGGTTTGCAGCTGCACAGGACGTGGGGCAGGGTCTCGTTGGAGTAGCTGCACTTCCTGCAACGCTTGTCTTGGTTCCCGTGGCGGACGGCTCCGTTGAGCAGGACACAGTTGAGCCGGGCACGGTGGATGAACCGCCAGTCGGCAAAACGGGTGAAGCTGCCCCCGTCAAGGAACTGGTTGCTGGCGTTCCACTTGCTGGTCAACTCAAAGGCTTTACCCTGGTCCGGTTTACGCTTCAGGGTTTCCACGTACAGCGAGCGGATGGTGGCCTTCAGAGTCCTCTCCAGCAAGCCCCTGGCCGTCGAGGTAACGACGGTGTTGTCGCCGGACCTGATCTGCGGCACCCAGATTCCCAGCTCCTGGTGCTCCTCGCACTAATACACTCTGTGCCCCTCACTCTGCTCCTCCCCACCTTTCCTCACCCTCCTCCACCTCCCAATAGCCCAGACTGAGAGAACTGACATTAAATTGCAAGAAAACATGATATTTAACCCCCCTCTAACAGCCAGGTGGAGGGTTTCCAAGCTACCCTACAGATATTGGCACCTCATGCCTATTATTACCCCTTGGGAGCTTTGGAAAATCTCAGCCTGGGCAGACAGGTTTGAATTCTGGACGGAGCCTAGGAGCGCTGGACAGCCACCTGCCAGGGGCTTTCAATGTGTGTTCAGGGCTAGATCCACAAAGGGAATTCAGCACCTAACTGCCGCCTTATGTGCCTAAATCGGACATGCCACCGAGATCCTCAAAGCCTGCACCCTGTAGGCACCGAAATCCCCTAGGTGCCTGGCTGGTGATATGTACTGGGGCAGAGAGAGCAGGAAAGCGAGTCACTCTACAGCCCAGGGGTTAGGACACTCTCTGGGACTCAGGATACTCAAGTCCCTGCTATAAGCCCTATTGTGTCAATCCTAGAACACCCCTCTCCCCCCCGCACACGCACACCCCGCACACACACATACACACACACCCATTACACACACAGAATTCGAGCTTATAGAACCACACTCACACCCCAGAAAACATACACAAGGGAAAAGAAATAGAGAGAGCAGAACGCAAGGAGAGAACTAAAACGGAGCTTCCTGCTCTTGCTGGCAGTGACCATTCCAGACAGACGTAGGGAACAGGGCGTGACTGGCACCTTACACTGTGTCTAACCCGCCTGGTGCACACAAATACTAGCAGGTGTTTAGGTATTTCCATATGATTCAGTGATACGGGACAAATCTTCCCCCGCCGTATAGAGCCCATGGCGCTGCTCAGAGACCCAGTGAGCTGCTCTCTCCCTTAAGGACCCTTCAATATCCCAGCCCCAGCTCACAGATTTTACAAACCAACCTCTGCAAAGGGTCGCCCTCCCCTAAAGGGAACGGAGCCGGCATCGGAGCACACTGCCTCTCACCCGGGAGATAACCCTCACTGCCTGACTGAGCAGCGTCCCACACCCTGGCGCCTCTGGGGCTACCACTCTCACAGCAACAGAGGGGATCCTGACCCCCAAATCCCCACTAATGTTAAGGTGCTGGTAGAATAATAATAAATAATAATTCTGTCTTCTAGTCCAGCATTGCTCGAAGGAGTTCAATAAACTTTCTCTAATTCTTCTAGCTGAGCTAACACCACCGAGCTGTTCCATAGTGGTCTCCATACCTAGATCTCAAAGCCCTGACAAAGGAGGGTCAATATCATTTCCCCCATTTTAGAGACATACAAATCGCGGCACAGAGAATGTAAGTCTCTTGCCCAAGGTCACCCATCGTATGAGTAGCAGAGCCAGGAACAAACTGCCGGATTCTCAAGTGCCAGGCTCATGTCCCCCGACAGGTCACACTGCTCCACGGGTCTCAGAAGAGCAGAGGGACAAGCAGACAGGAGTTCGTGGAAGGTGAACAATCAATTGGGAATTTTCTCTCCAAAAGGTTGTAGCGAACACTGCAGAAATGATTCTTTGAGTGGAGTTCTTACTCTTCTCCTTTACTCACACAACCCTTTCCCACTACACCCACCTCCGGGAGGCTGAGTTTGTTGAGGGATCAGGTCCAAGATGTGTCTTATAAAGAGGAGGAGATGCAAATTCAGTGCCTCGGCGCGCTATAGAAACCCTGTGATCTCCAGGAGCCCGCAGTGTGAGAAGGGAGGAGGGGCAAGTCCTGGTGTCTGTGCAGTTCCCACCAGAAACCCTCCAGCGTCAGCAACATGAGACTGTGGCTGAGCCTCGCTTTCTTTCTAGCAGCCCTTTGTGGTAATTTTATCCCCTTCCCCGCTACATGGACTGGAGACACCAGGGGATGCTGCACATCCCTACCCTGACCCAAAGCACAGTGACATCACCGGGAACCTTTCTGCTGCTTCCAACAGGCTCTGAGCCAGGCCGGGGGTGAATGTGATTCTCATTCTGTCTTTCCAGGTGTCCGGTCACAGGTTCAGCTGGTGGAGTCTGAAGGGGGGATTCAAACGCCGGGGGGATCTCTCCGCCTCTCCTGCAAAGCCTCCGGATTCACCTTCAGCAGCCACTGGATGAACTGGGTCCGTCAGGCTCCCGGGAAAGGACTGGAGTGGGTCGCAGAGATACTTGAACCTGCTAATAATTTAGCAGCATATTACAGTGATTCTGTGAAAGGGCGATTCACCATCTCCAGAGACGAGTCCAGCAGCTCGGTGTATCTGCAAATGAACAGCCTGAGAGCCGAAGACACCGCCCGGTATTACTGTGCGAGAGACACAGCCAGGGCCGTCCTTAGGATTTATGGTGCCCTAGGCGGGATTATTAAACTGGTGCCCCTGTGCCTGACTTGCTCTTAACAACACAAACATAAGCTTGCAGTATTGGAAAACTTGCCACATACACGTTATTAAACCCAGTTTAACTTAATTAAGCACACTGTAATGCTGATGGACTAGCACTAAAGAAGTAGTGCTATAGAAAAAATTCTGATTTGACAGAATGATGCAAATAATATAATTTTTTAAATTTGTCAACATTTTATTGGAAATTTATATGAAGAGGTATTGAAACAAGGATTTGTTTTTAATTAAAAGCAATCTTTCTGGCTTTTTTGGCTGCAAAATCAGTAATAATGTCATTGTATGACAAAGACAAAGTGATGTCTTGTTCGATTGCAAGAATAGCAAGACCAGTCAAGTGTTCCTGACTCATTGTAGAGCGGAGATAGTTTTTAATGAGCTTTAGTTTTGAGAAACTCCGTTCTCCTGATGCTACTGTTACAGGAATTGTCAGTAGAATACGAGTGGCAATGTATACATTAGGATACATGTCAACAAGTTTGGTGGTATGAATAAACTGTACAATGTCCATCACTGATTTTGCATGTGGCAACATTGGTGACAGTGTACTCAAATCTTCGTTCAGTTCAAGTCCATTTAAATCAAAACTATCACCATGCTTCAGGAGGCTCTCTAGGTTCTTGCACTGTGACCTTGAGCTATGGGGCAGCAGGCGGAACCCCAGAGCAGAGGTGGGCTGAGCCACTCAGCCCGCCGCTGCGTGCCATCAAAAATCAGCTCGCATGCCACCTTTGGCACGTATGCCGTAGGTTGCCGACCCCTGCTCTATACACTAGTAAGGAGATGAGCATATTACAGTTGTTGGAGGGCTCTATTTAGCAGTAACAGAGCTATAGGAAAGTCAGTCAACATTTCTTGTTTCTCTGATGAAAACTGGCCCACTCCCTGCCCCATACCAAACTTGTCACAAATTGTCAACAACTTAATTTTCTGTTTTTGGCTAAGATATTGATTTTTTTTTAAAAAAATATTGAAATTGAATTCAGGATTGTTAGCAAGCATTTTTGGCAAACAAAGTTGTTAAATGACAATCTAAATGGCAACACAATACTGCTTTCATGCTTGGCTCACCCCCCAGCCTGCTGGTCCAACAGCTGCAGTAGAGGAGGAGATAGGTGGAAAACTGCAGGACCCCAAAATCCACCTCTTGGGGTGCAGAGTGGTAACAGCAGCAGCAGACCTTCAGGTCCGATCACATGCCAATGGGCACCATCGCCAGCCCAATGGACCATGGTGAAGTTAGCACAGCATCTGATCTTAGGGACGGGGCACCCATGGAGCCACAGCAGTTCATCCTGCCCTGTGCAGCTCCCCCTGGATGAGATGGATCGCTGCCAGCCCAGGGGAGAGACGCGCTCCCCAGCTAGGGTGACCAGATGTCCTGATTTTATAGGGCCAGTCCCGATATTTGGGGCTTTGTCTTATATAGGCACCAATTACTCCCACCTAGGGTGACCAAACAGCAAGTGTGAAAAATCAGGACAGGGGGTGGGAGCGGGTAATAGGAGCCTATATAAGAAAAAGACCCCAAAATTGGGACTGTCCCTATAAAAGTGGGACATCTGCTCACCCTACCCCAACCCCCGTCCTGATTTTTCGCACATGCTATCTGGTCACCCTATCCCCAGCCCAGCCGTGTGTGACCATTCCAATCCTGGCTGGCTGCTGAGGAAGTGAGTTACTTTCACTTTCATTCCTTCCCCCGCCCCCCAGCACCTTACCCAACCCAGCCCTGCCGTAGGGGAGGGGGGAAGAGAGAGAGAGGGGTGCTCCTTGGGGGGGGGGAGAAGAATGGACGTTATGGGGGACAACAAAGGATACTGGTGCCAGAGCCGCCGAGCCTGCCTCACCTCACGCTGGGAGAAAGTCACACTCACAGGTGAGTTCCTTCCCCCACCCATACCCCTACCCTTCCCAGAGACCCCAGCAGCCAATCCCCTCCCCCAGACTGTGCTGCATTCGGCTCTCTCTAGGACCCAGCAGCCCTGCTCTTACATGCTCCACTGCTTCCCGTCTGTCCGGGCTCCGGGAAGAGCAGTGCCCCCAGGTAGCGTGGTGCCCTAGGCGGCTGCCTGTTCTGCCTATGGCTAAGGACGGCCCTGGACACAGCGATCAGAAACCTCCTGCGGTTAGCACAAAAACCTCCAGCGCGAATCCCCCTCCCTCTCGGTGCCCCCAGTCACTGCCGGAACAGAGCGGTCAGACAGAGAGGAACAGAGTGTAAAGTCTCCAGTGCTTTATCCGGCTTCAGTCTCTGAACATTCACTGTGATTATCCAAGACCCACGGTTCCGACAGAACCGAGACCCCCTCCCTTATACATTTCCTTGTGGTGCAGAAACAGATTCCTTCTGAGAAGTGTTATTCACACTTAGCTGTCTGCCCTTCCACCTGCCTTGCCGGCAAACCAAGCTGGACAAGACAGGCAGGAAGCAGCAGCCAGAGAGCCAAGGTAGAACCTGATTGAACTTGACTTCTTTACACCGTGGTTTTGTCACAGTTTGCACACACCCGACACAGGATCAATTGTGTTTCTTGAACACGCTGCTTCATTTGCAAAGCGACTGGGGTTCCCGAATAGCCAATACCACGTTCTGAGGGAGGGGGGAAATTGTTCCACTAGTCCTAAATTCACAGGCAAAACGTGGGAATTCCCTATACAGAATCTAGTGGATTCATCTTTTTTCAAACTCCAAGTTTCTTGCACAAGCCCATTCATAATAAAATACCCCCTCTACAGAGAGCGTCTCGTTTTAAGAACTGCCTGGTTTTCTGAGCGCACAGTAAATTATCACCACTACTGTCTGGTTAATTCATGTGTTAGACAGTCGTTCTGTGGGTCTGTGTTTCAATAAATCCGTTTAAACTGAAATCAAATTCAAGATTACAACTGGGCAGAACCTGTCTCACAGCGGTGTCAATATGTAACTTCACATCATTTTCCTTCCTTCAGCCCATTTCTGCAGAAGTTAGGCCACTAACTAAGAGGGGCAACGTGCAGGGGGATATTTAACATGAGAGCTTTGAAGGAGCCAGACCTGGAGTATCACAAACTAAAATGTGGGGAGAGCTAATACAGGCTGACTGCTCCAATCCAGCACAGCTGCCTTCCCTACAAATTTACAGTGACTCAGCTGTGAAGTGATGAATCCTGGTCCCATTCAAGTCAAAGGCAAAACTCCCTTTGGCTCAGTGGGACTCGGATTCCGTCCCCAATGATGGTGATATATGTCAGACTCATAGCAGAGAGGCACAGGAGGGCAGAATTGTGTTTGCATGTGCAAAAGGAACGATTTCAAGATCTGTCATTTCTTCTGTGTGCCTCTCTATGAGATATATGTAGAGAGTAAAAAGGGAAAGTTTAAAGTGATGGAGGGAGAGAGGGAGAAATGCAGTGGGGCACTAGAGGAATCTCACATACTTTTCCTACTCACCTTGGGGTATCCTTCCTTGTTCTCTCTAGGATAAATTAATCCACTGGGCAGATACATCAATAAAAGGCTTATAAACCACTCAATTCCTCAATATTGGGTTGAAGAGATTTAAGTGGTCCAGAGATCTGCCCATGGGGCCTCTGAACAATGTAGGATATTTAATTCATAAAATTATAATGTACAATACGTTTTTAACTGTGAGAGTAATTAACCATTGAAACAATTTATCATGGGGGATGGGGGATTCTCCATCACTGACAATTTTTAGATCAAGATTGGAAGTTTCTTTTTTTTTTTCTAAAAAATCTGCTCTAGTTATACAAGAGGTCAGACTAGATGCTCACAATGGTCCCTTTGGGACTTAGAATCTATGAAACCCACTGAGTAAAACTCAGGGAAACATAAATCATTTGGGTTTGGCGTGTTCATGTCTCTCTTATATAGAGCAGTCTATGCAAATTATCCCCTTACATTCCCTGTTTAAAGCCAGCGATTCCCCTGACACTGCAGCTCTGGGGTTCAGAGTCTGCAGCCCATGTGTCTGCCCAGACCTGCCAGACCCCACGAGAACTCTCTCCACAGCCAGGAACATGGCACTGTGGTTATTTTTCCTTCTCATTGAAACAGCTTTCACAGGTACATTGATTTCCTGAGGACACTGGAGACCCCAGAGTTCGTTACAATCTCACTAGGAGCCAGGGTCTCTAGGAATCTCATTGTGTCTTTATTTCCAGGTGCTTTTTCACAGGCTCAGCTGGTGGAGTCGGGGGAGGGTGTGAAGAAACCCGGAGAATCTCTCCGCCTCTCCTGTCAAGCCTCTGGGTTCACCTTCACTGACTACTGGATGCAATGGATCAGACAGGCCCCTAGGAAGGGACTGGAGTAGATCGGGGAAATACACCCAACTTCAACTACCATCAATTGCGCACAGCCCTTCAAGGGACGCTTCACCATCTCCAGAACAATCACCCCAAAATGGTGTATTTGCAAATGAGCAGCCTGAGATCTGAGGACACCGCCCTCTATTATTGTTTGAGAATCCCACAGTGAGCAGAAAGCTAGTGTGGTCTGGACAACTGATTTGGGTGCAGTGCAATCTTCCCAATGAACTGCAGAGGTCAGCAGTGCATTAAAATTAAATTATGTCCTATTCAGTTACTTAAAGGGTAAAGATTATAGGGCTTCTTCTTCAGCTTCTTATTAGCCCTAAACATCTTTGCAGGTAGCAGCGCAGTGTCACCATCCATTGCTGCCCACGTGCTCTGCCTCTAGGTCTGACTGACCCTCATAATATTTGCCCTATCGGTATCCGATCAGCTGTTTGTCTTGTTCTACAGTGTCACCATCACCTTAGTCTTTTTCATTGCAACTAATCCTTCACCCTGATTTCACATCCTCTACTCCTTCCAAATTCTCCATTTGTCTGAAAATCATGACACGTTACACTGGACATCTTCCAAAGAAATCTCATCTCTACTGCCTCCAGCCTTCTGATCTCTGCTTCTTTTAATGCATCTGGTTCTAGACCTTACAGTAATACTGTTTGCAGGCTGGTTTGATGCATTTTCACTTTAGTTCAAAATTTAATCTTTATAGCGCATATGGATGGCACATATTACTGGTGAGTAATATTGTATGAATCAGTCAAATAAGATAACTCTTCTTGTTTTGGGTGCATGGATGGAGAGGACAGGACATTTATTCCGTTCACAGAACAAGTTTCTGGCTCTTTTAAGGAGCGGGATATGCAAATAGGGATGAGAGTTTCTTATTTAAATAGTTTTCCCCGGCTGCACCCGGAGAGACAATCCACAGCCCCCTGGGTCTGTGCAGACACCAGCCAGACTCCTGAGAACTTTCCGCTCCAGCACCAGGGAAAATGAGACTTTGGCTGCATTTAGTGTTCATCGTTGAGGCTTTGGAAGGTTTTCTTTCCTCTCACGTGCGTTGCAGGGACAGGGGATTGGGATAGCTCAGTGGTTTGAGCATTGGCCTAACCCAGGGTTGTGAGTTCAATCCTTAAGGGGCCACTTAGGGATCTGGGGCAAAAATCTGTCTGGGGATTGGTCCTGCTTTGAGCAGCAGGTTGGACTAGATGATCTCCTGAGGTCTCTTCCATCCTTCATATTCTATGATTCTATCTGGTAGCTCCTGATACCATTTCTAAGCCTCTCTTTATTCTCAGGTGTCCGGTCGCAGCGTCAGCTGGAGGAGTCCGGAGGGGATGAGAAAAAGCCCGGAGACTCTGTCCGCCTCTCCTGCAAAGCCTCCGGGTTCACCTTCACTGAATATGATATGAACTGGGCCTGTCAGATCCCGGGAAGGGAGTGGAATGGGTCGCTTATAGAAGCAGCGGTGGGGAGAGGTGTTGTACCGTGATTCAGTGAAAGGCCAATTCACCATCTCCAGGGAAGGAAGGAAGGAAGGAAGGGGTTAGTCTCTAAGGTGCCACAAGGACTCCTCATCGTTTTAGCTGACACAGACTAACACGCTACCCCTCTGAAACCCATCTCCAGGGGCAATCCCAACAACCGGCTGTATCGGCAGATGACCGGCCTGGGACACCCCCCGGTATCACTGTGTGGGGGAGAGAGGTGGAGCACGTGCGGTGATTGATCCCATTGGATAGTCCAGCTGAATATGTAGATTACACTAGAACTGCTTGTCCTGTCCTGTCCCGTGCGGGATTATTGGGGAGCCAATACAAAGAAAATAGCGTTATTTACAAATGGGTCTAAGGGCGCCCACCAAACCTCACTGGAACCAGTCGGAGTACAACAGCTTTCTCCTCTGCTATCCTTGGAAAAGCCCGGTGTAAGGGAATCGCTAGATGCTTGAAAGTGACATTTATCAAACACTTATTTAAAAATCAACAGAAGATTGATGTGGAGAAAATACATAAGGAAGTGTCATCTACTCCTTCTGGTAACACACAAACCAGGGATCATCAAATGAAATTAATAAGCAGCATGTTTAAATCAAACACAAGGAAGTATTTCTTCACATAATACAGTCAACTTGTGGAACTCCTTGCCAGAGGATGTTGTGAAGTCCAAGACTATAAGAAGGTTCAAAAAAGAACTAGATAAATTCATGGAGGATAGGTCCATCAATGGCTGTTAGCCAGGATGGGCAGGGATGGTGTCCCTAGCCTCTGTTTGCCAGAAGCTGGGAATGGGCGACAGGGGATGGATCACTTGATAATTCCCTGTTGTGTTCATTCTCTCTGGGGCACCTGGCATTGGCCACTGTCAGAAGACAGGACACTGGGCTAGATGGACCTTTGGTCTGACCCAGTCTGGCCATTCCTATATTCTTATGTTCTTGCCATTTGGAGAAGGAACTATGCAGTATGATACCTCCAGGTGGGATTTGCAATGGGGCCTAGTGGAGTTAGGGGCCCAGATCATATTGAAACTGTTTGGAAGTTGAGCTAACTAATTTAGTCCCTTTTGAAAATAGTTGCCTACAGCTACAGTACCCACATAGTCTGCAAAGAGAGCATTGCTTTCACACACCTCTGGGCGTCATGCTCCGAGACGTCTTCTGCATCAGCCCTGTTTTCTAGGAAATATTCTTCTTTCTCAGGCTCTGATCCAAAGCCTACTAACAGGGATGGGAGTCTATTCAGTGAATACAATAAACTCTGCACTAGGCGTTATATTCTCCTCCACAGATGTCAGGTAATTCCAGGGAGTTGTTAATTTCTTTCTTATGCACAAGTACACTCTGGAGCTCCTCGCACTGTGTCAGGCGCTGCACAAACACACGGCAAGACACAGTCTGACTCTCTTTCCCTGAGCCCTATTGCGAATAATTCACATCACTCAGGGAGGGAGTTTGTGTCTCTTATAAGGGGCAGGATATGCAAATAGGGGGACAGGTTCCTGTTTAAATCTGTCTCTATCTCTGCCCAGGCTGCACCCGGAGAGACAATCCGCAGCCTCCTGGGTCTGTGAACCGCCAATCGCCTGCAAAACTTTCCCCAACACCACCCGGGAAAATGACTCTTTGGCTCCATTTGGTTTTCTTCGTAGCGGCTCTGGAAGGTAATTTATCCCCCATTAATACACAGGAGGGGCCGGGTATCTGGTACTATTGCTGCTGATATCGCTGTGGTGTGGGACACTTCTCTCTTCTGTTGTCTCACAGCGACTGATGTAAAAGTGCCCAGTGTGGCTGGTTCTCCCTCTGTTCCCTGGTTGTTTTCATCTGCTCCTTGAACCCAGGACTAATGACTGGTTTCCTACGGTGACTGAGCTTTATTTACAATCTTCCATTTCCCCTTCTCCCCCAGGGGCCCGCTCGCAGGTGGTTCTGACCCAGTCGGGGCCAGCGCTGAAGAAGCCCGGAGAGTCCCATACACTGCAATGTGCCACCAGTGGGTTCACTCTTAGCAGCACCTGGATGGGCTGGATCAGACAGGAGCCCGGGAAGGGGCTGGATTGGTTGGCTTACTATTACAATGAGGCGAACACCAAGTACTACGCCTCCTCCGTCCAGGGCCGATTCACAGCGTCCAAGGACAGCACCAACTTCTACCTGCAAATGACCAGCCTGAAAGCGGAGGACACCGCCGTGTATTACTGCGCCAGAGACACAGTGAGGGGAAGCAAGTCTGAGCTCAGACAAAAACCTTCCCCTGCAGTAACAGCGCAACGTGTCCGCTGCTGAGGGCGCTACCAGCCGCAGACTGCCAGGGACAGGTGATGAGAGCAGCCCAGAGAAAATCTCCCAGGCTATAAATAGCTGCAGACAGGCATAATTTCATCATTGGTTTAATTCACTCCCCCTGGAATTCCTCTGAGCATCAGACACTGTGTTAGAAAGATTATTCTCTTCCCTTTTTTTCTATTGCAGACACACAGACAAAACAGTGCTGCATACAGAAAAATACCCCCCCACACACACAAGCACATTCAAGCAATCACTGCTACACAAAAACACAGAAGTACACACACCGAGGAAGCATGCAAACACACATACAACCACATTAATATATACAATCGCTCCAAAGCAAATACACCACTAAACACACACAAAAAAGCAAGCGGAAAGACACAAACAAATAAACGCATCCATCTATGTACACCCAGAAACACACACATATGAACAGATACACGCATAAACACATATAAACCAACACACAAACAGACACACAAATACAATTACTGTGTATGCATCAACCATAAAGCCAGTCTGGGTCAGACAAAAGCAGTAACACAAAGAGTTCACCGCCTGACGGGCGCTGTGAGCCACAGACTGCAAGTAACACGGTGACGGGAGCATCAGACAGACGGGTGGTGGTGGTGGAGGTGTG
>NW_020677978.1:0-3020 GCF_002925995.2 Terrapene triunguis | reverse complement strand
AGCTTCCCATAGAGACAGCACCAGCGGGCTTTTAAATGGCCAAAAGCTCATTCAACAATCATTCTGCACTTGCTCAGCCTGTTGTTCAACCGCTTCTAGCTGCTGTCAAGTTACCCCGTGAATGGCTTCATAAGCCACGGCATTAAGGGGTAGGCGGGGTCTCCCAGGATCACCATGGGTATTTCAACTTCCCCTACGCTGATCTTCTGGTCTGGGAAGAAAGTCCCTGCTTGCAGCTTCCTGAACAGGCCAGTGTTCCAAAAGATGCGTGCGTCATGCACCTTTCCATACCAGCCTGCGTTAATGTCTGTGAAACACCCACGGTGATCCACAAATGCCTGGAGAACCATTGAGAAATACCCCTTGTGATTACGGTACTCAGTGGCTAGGTAGTGTGGTGCCAGAATTGGAATGTGCGTGCCGTCTATCGCCCCTTCCAAGTTAGGGAAGCCCATTTGTGCAAAGCCATCCACAATGTCACGCACATTCCCCAGAGTCACGGTCTTTCGGAGCGGGATGCGATTAATGGCTCTGCAGACTTCCGTCAACACGAGTTCAATGGTCAACTTTCCCACCACTCAGTGCTTGTTTCCTGAGCCCAAAAGCAGCGTTCCACTGTGGTCAGCACCTCCATGAATGCCACAAGCAATCTCGTATCGTAGCTACTATGTGTGGCGAGATCAATGTCGCAATCCTCTTGCCTTTGTAGTTTAAGGAATAACTCCACTGCCACTCATGACGTGTTGGTCAGAGCGAGCAGCATACTGGTCAACAGTTCGGGATCCATTCCTGCAGCCGGAAGAGGCAGGACACGCGATACACAAACCGTTGAATGATGGCGCCAAATGCAGACAGAAGCACAGGGAATACTGGAATGCGAAGCAATGCATAACGGGGTACTAGGGCAGGACCCAGGATTCCCCCAGACCCTCTCTGCTTTCCCACAACTCTTAGTGACAGAAGAGAAAGAGGTGCTCTGTGGGATAGCTGCCCAGAGTGCACCGCTCCGAATACAACTGCAAGTGCGAACACAGTATTGCGCAGGCAGCTGACAGTGTGAACACACAGCAGCTTCTCTATCACGTGGAGTCGAACAGACGAGCTGTCCTCTCTCGAGCTCTGCGCTAGCTCCATCCCCAGCTATGGGCTGGATGCAGGAATCCCTGGGTCAAATTCTGGCTCGTGCAGTGCGATAGGCCGGATCAGCCTGCTCCTTTCCTGACCTTAGACTCTCTGAATTAATGGCTCGGCCTTCGCTCCCCGGGAACTGTGATGCCGTCATCTCCCCAGCTCCCTCGTCCTCCATGGAGTCTCCCCGGGGAAGATCGACCGGAGCTTGAATTTCAAAGCCGCGGTTCCTTCCTAGCTCCCTTCCTAGGAAAGCACAATGGGGTTCCACAGCCCGCTGTGCTTCCCCTTTTCACATCACCTTGGGCACTCGGCCCCCGGGTCCTTTATCATCTGGTTCTTCGCACCCCCGTGTGGTTAATGACTCAGAGCAACAGGCTATAAATAAACACCAGCAGGAGGCTGCAGATCTGGGGCTAATACCTGAGTGAAAAGCAGATCAAAAGCAGCCTGTTTTGTCTTTTTGCCCCATCCTCCCCTCAGAGCTTCCCCTTTCCAAGTGAATTTGTCCATTGCATGGACGCACTGGGTGACCTTTGGTAAGTCATTACCCCTCACTGTGCTTCACTGTGCCTCAGTTTCCCCATATGTAAAGTGGAGAGAATGCTCCTCCCTTTGCCTATTGCCATGACCATTTTGGGTCACAGACTGGTTCACTGTGTGTCTGTGCAGCACCGAGCGTGATGTGGCCCTGATCTCAGTTGGCTCTGGGCGGCACCCAGCGCAACGGGGCCCTGATCTTAGTCGGCTCTATGCACAACAAGAACAATGGGGGCTGTGATCTCGGTGGGCTCTGGACACCCCCAGCACAATGGGTAGGGCCAGATTTCCGATTTCCGATTAGGCACAGTAGGCACTTGCCTAGGGGCGTTGGCATTCTATGGGTACCTAAAAATTCCAATTTTGCCGCTCAGGTCCCAGCAGGGGGCGGAGCCGGCTGAGGTGAGACAGCCCCACGGAGCCCTGCTGCTGGAGCGCTCCTCCCTCCGCCCGGCAGACAGCGTCACCTCCCGGGGGGGGCCAGTCAGTGCAGGCCAGCGGGGCAGGGCTTGGGAGAGTGGGTCTCTGGGGGAGTTCATGGGGCAGCTCTAGGCAGGGGGGGTGGGGGCCACTGGGCGGAGGGTCGCTGGGTGGCAGGGCACCTAAAAGTTAAAAGTGGTGGGATCCCCCGCCGACTGTGGCGGTTAAGAGCTTCCGGGCAGCAGGGGAACCCTGCAGCTCCCGGACGCCTCCAGACGTCGGGGCCCCTGGAGCTCCAAACCAGGAGGGGACAACCACCGAGCCCCTGCGCCAAGGGGCACCCAAAGTGAAAATCTGGCCCTGACAATGGGGGCTCCTGATCTTTGTTGCTAATACACACAATAAAAGACCCAGTTGCCCTGGCCAAAAGTCCAGTTCCGAACTGGAACCAGTTACAAATATTAGCAGGGATCCCAGCTGGGGCTGATTTCCCAGATCACCAGGTTTCTGCATTTTTTATTCCACCATCGGCAGGGCACTGAGTGGCCATCGGCCCAGGATTGGCAGGACGGGGGTGGCTGGGGGTATGTGCAGCTGAGTGGCGGTTATCATCTGTCCATGGTGCCTTACCTGTCTCTGCCTTCCAGGGCTCTGCATCGCCCTGTGCCTGGGGGGCATCATGGCCCAGAATAATGGCACACAAGGTAAGGCTGACTTCTCCTGGCTAACCTTCCCCAGCGCTCCCGGCTGCCCGGGGTCTCCGGCCTCCGCCCCCTCCGGTCCCTTTCCCTTGTGGGAGGAGAACAGAGTCAGGGGTCTGGCGAGCCGGGAGCAGCCCCTTGGCGTGGGCGTCTTGGGGTGGGTTTATAGAGCACGGTGGGTGCTTGCAGGGGAGAGGAGAAGGCCCCTGTGTAGCCCTCCCCTTCCCTTCC
>NW_020677977.1:0-9258 GCF_002925995.2 Terrapene triunguis | reverse complement strand
GGCTGTCCTCTCAAAGGCCAGAAGGTATGCCTCTACATCATCCTCCCATGTAATTTTCTGCAGCCAATGGCTGGCCCGATTGAGACGCGTCCCATCATGGCCCCGATGCAGCTCTGTAAGGGACTTTACCTGGTTTACCAGTTCCCGCAACCTAGCTCGGTCTTGAGCAGCCTGGTCCCTCAGCAGGCGATTAGTCTCTTGCTGCAGCCGCACTGCCTCCTGTTGGGCGGCTGCCTGGACATGGGTAGCCTCCTGCTGGGCCGCCGTAGCTTGTATCAGTGCCCGCACTACGTCATCCATTGTGGTGAAAAAAAATAAACCCTCTCCCTTTAAAAAAAAAAAAAAATCACCCTCCTTCTTCCGCCGTGCTGTGCACCCCAAGATCCCACTCCTGACACCAGTGTGACAAAGTTCCTCCTCTATCTTGATGGGTCCTGCGCTTATTGGTGGATTTTCTTGCCTCAGAGATTCACCATGTGGGTTGGGGAACAGCCCAGAGACCTTTCCCTCTGGAAGAACCCACAGTCCAGGTCAATTGGGAGGTTTGGGGGGAACCTGGGCCCGCCCTCTACTCCGGGTTCCAGCCCAGGGCCCTGTGGACTGCAGCTGTCTATAGTGTCTTCTGTAACAGCTGCATGACAGCTACAACTCCCTGGGCTACTTCCCCATGGCCTCCTCCAAACACCTTCCTTATTCTCACCACAGGACCTTCCTCATTCTCACCACAGGACCTTCCTCTTAGTGTCTGATAATGCTTGTGCTCCTCAGTCCTCCAGCAGCACACCCTCTCACTCTCAGCTCCTTGTGCCTCTTGCTCCCAGCTCCTCACACTCGCATCACAAACTGAAGTGAGCTCCTTTTAAAACCCAGGTGCCCTGATTAGCCTGCCTTAATTGATTCTAGCAGCTTCTTCTTAATTGGCTCCAGGTGTCCTAATTAGCCTGCCTGCCTTAACTTGTTCTAGCAGGTTCCTGATTACTCTAGTGCAGCCCCTGCTCTGGTCACTCAGGGAGCAGAAAACTACTCATCCAGTGACCAGTATATTTGCCCTCTACCAGACTCCTGTACACCACTGGTCTGGGTCTGTCACAATACTTAGACTTTTGTAAGGGATTTGAATTAGCACAACATTCTAATTAAAATGGCACTGTAGAATATCAATAAAGCACATATTAAATGGATTAAGAACTGGGTAACTGAAAGATCTTATATAGTAGTTGTCAGTGGGGAATCATTATCATCACCAAATGGGGTTCTGAGGGGTTTTAGGCGGGTTCTGCAGAGCTTGGTACTAGACCCAAGGCTATTCAGTATTTATATTAGTATTTAAGTAAATATAAAATCACTGGTGATAAAATTTAAGGATGAGACAAAGACTGGCAGAGTGGTCAACAATGATGAGGACAGGACAGTCATACAGAGTGATCTGGATAGTTTGGTAACCTGAATTCACTCAAACGGAATTCATTTTAATATAGCCAAATATAAAGCTAGGAACAAGGAGTGCAGGCCATGCCTGTAGAATGCAGAATCTAGAATCTAGAGGTAACAGTGGACTAGCAATTCAACGTGAGTTCCCAGTGTGATGCTGGGACAAAAAGGAACTAATGTGATCCCTTGGATGTATAAACATGGGAGTAGTGAGTAGGAAAAGGGAGATGATATACCTCTGTATACGGCCTTGGTGTGTCATACTGGATTCAGTGTCCAGTTCTGATGTCCACTTTTTAAAAAAACGCTGAAAAGTTGGGGAGGGTGCAGACAACAGCTACGCAAATTATTCGAGTGCTGGAGAAAATGCCCTAGAGTGAGAGACTGAAAGAGCTCTATCTGTTCAGTTTATCAAAAAGAAGATTGAGTGGTGGCTTGATTACGTGTATAAGTAAGTTCAAGGGGAGAAAATGCAGGGTACTAAAGTGCTCTTTAATCTAGTGGAGAAAGGCAGGACATGAGTCAATATCTGAAAGCTGAAATCAGACAAATTCAGATTAGAAATAAGGCACACATTTAACAACTAGGGTGATTAACCATAGGAACAAACTCCCCAGGGAAGTGATAGACTCTCCAACCCTTGATGTCTTCAAGTCCAGACTGGAAGCCTTTCTGGAAGATGCTTTAGCCAAACACAAGTTATTGGGCTCAATACAAGGTGCCTGAGTGGAATTCTGTGGAGTGTAATACACAGACAGTCAGATTAAATAATCTCATGGTCCCTCTTGGATTTAAAGTCTATTAATTGATGCTTTGAATCCTAGTTTTTGGTGTGTGAGGTGAAGCAAACTTCTGCATTTGCAATGAGCGGACCATCTGAGCTTTCCAAGTTCTTTCAAACTGGCCCAGAAAGTTCTCAGTAAAACTGGCAACACATTTTATTGCTGTGGGACCATTACAGCGTCCCCTCCTGCCACTGCTGTTGCCATAGCTGCAGGCAGAAACCATCATTTGCTGAGAAAAAACTCCATTTTGTTACAAAAATAAATTAAAATTTTCTGCTAGTTGCAATTTCACAAAATTTGCCGTGTTTCTCAGGTGCTAGAATATCAGCTTCTTTGGCTGCCAAAAAGCTGTGAAATGGTGGGAATCCCCTTCCACAGATCTGTGACAATGCATTCTGGATTGCTTCCCTGACTGGTGCTGCAGTTTGGGGGGGATCATCGCATGAGAAATTGGGTTGTGACTCAGGTCAGATTAGGATCCAGGCAGGGCCGGTGCAACCACTAGGCGAACTAGGCAGTGGCCTAGGGGGTCAAGTGGTTGGGGGCACCCGGGGCTGTCCTCAGGCATAGGCAGCTGGGTAGGGCACCTGAAAATTTGGGGCACCACTGGATCTTAGTGTCCACCCTCCTGGTTTTTCTATCCCTGTTCTGATCCTTCCTGCAGGCTCTGAGGCCTGGTCTACACTACGACTTTAATTCAGATTTAGCTGCGTTAATCCGAATTAATCCTTAACCCGTCCACATAACGGAGCCAGTTACTTCGAATTAAAGGGCGCTTAAAATCGATTTCTGTACTCCACCCCGACGAGCGGAGTAGCACCAAAATCGATTTTGTAAATTCGAATTAGGGGTAGTGTGGCCGCACACCACCGAATTAATGTGGTTAAAATTAATGGGGTAGTGTGGCCGCACATCACCGAATTAATGTGGTTAAAAACCGAATTAATGTGCTTAGTGTGGCCGCGCACAATCGAATTTATACAATCTGTTTCCCAAATTCGAATTATCTAAATTCGAATTAATCTCGTAGTGTAGACGTACCCTGAGTCTTCCTGGGAAGGGGATCTAGTAGTTAAAAGAGAAAAAGTCTCCAGCCTGCCAGACCTATTAGCACAACACTGAAACTGTTAAAGAGCCATTCAAGGGGTAATGAAGACATTTAACAGGCATTTGCCAACCCCCAGGTATCTACTGTCAGTTTCTGAATGTACTGACAAAAACAGTTGTACATGACTGTAATATTTACTCAGAACGTGTCAGTCTACAGGACCTTAGTGTAAAATTTGCTTTAAAAATATTTCATTAGTGAGTTGGTGAAGATTATAAAATCACATCTCTAAAAAATCCTTGCACAATCATCTTTAGCCTTAAATGCTTGGATCTTCAGACATATGGTTTTTTAAATAAATTCTTCAAAAGACCACTCTTATCTAAAATACACATTTTAATTACTATAGTAAAAAAACTTACTTCCAAAGTCTTCCTGTCCTTTCTGTCACCCTCCCCCCCATTGAAGGAAGCAACAGCCCTTTGCTTCCAGATAGCTGGACAAAGAGTTTCCCTTTCTTTACTTCTGACTATGTGATGAACTAGTTTTAAGCAAAATCAGTGCCTTAGTAAGATATAAAATCCTTTGTTATGCCTAAAATCTTTGGAAACATATTTTTTAAAGTTGGTGAAATTTCATAAACATGTGTATTGTTATGGAGATCACACACAGTAAATTAGTGTTCCCTTTTTCTAAAAGCAATGAACATTGTTATGAACACACTACACCTCTGTGACTGATTAATTTAAAATAATGTCTGTTTCAGTGAGTTAAATATGTAGTAATCTGGAATGATGACTTTATGAAGGTTTAAGAGTACATTTAAAATATAAAATCAGCTTAGAAATACTGATTAAGAAAATGTAAAACAGAGAAGAGCTGCATCATGTGTTCCATAATATTTAATGTCGTATTCAGCAAGACAGCTGACTCGTCCTTATTACAAAGTTTTTGCAAATAAATGTCTGACAAACTTCAGGGCATATCAAAAAACCTGTGACTGACTTTTTTATTCCCAATTTTAGTGCTTTTAATTAGGTACCTTCTGCATGTCCATTCTGCGTGAGGGAGAGGGTACAGGGGTCTCTGCAGGGAACTGTGACTCTCCACCACCGTGAGGTGGGCTGGGCGTCTTGTTATTCTTTCTGCCTTGTCCCTCCGCCCCCGCCCCCGCCGGGCTGCAAGCTCAGGCTGCCGTCGGGCATAGGGGCACCAGTTTAATAATACTGCATAGGGCCCCATAAATCCTAAGGATGGCCCTGGAGGCGCCAAAAAGCGGTGCCCTGGCTCGGCAGGGAGGAGCCGCCTTCCGGAGGCACCAGAGAGCCAGAGCGTCGGCTTGCGGGGATGAAGAGCCCCAGCCATGGAGGAGCCAGCGCGGCACAGGGGGGCAGGAGCCCTGCAAAGGCGGTGGCACCGCAAGCGGGGAGCGGCCGCGCCCCCTGCCCCTCTTGCTTAGGCTGCGGCCTGCCGCCCACCGTGGGGGCTCCTGCAAGCTGCAGCAGATGCATGCGGGCAGAGGCCCCTGTGCGCCCCCCAGCTCCCCCCTCGCCACACTCGGGCTCTACGGCTCCTGGGCATGTGAGCCGCCGCCGGGGCGCAGGGCTCTGAGCCTGCTCTGGGAGGGGCAGCGGCGGCTCACACTCCCGGGAGCGGCAGAGCCCGAGCGCGGTGAGGGGGGAGCCAAGGGGACGCACGGGGGCCTCTGCCCACATGCATCTGCTGCAGGAGCCCCCAGAAGGCAGCTCCTCCCTGCCGAGCTGCTGCAGCGGCCCAAGCCCGGCAAAGCCAGTGAGTGGACTTGGAGCGGGGGCCGCCAGGGTGGGGTGGGGAGGGCTCACGGGGGGCTGTGCACTCTCCAGGGGAGTTCAGGGGTCGGGGAGGGGGAAACTTGGTCTGAGGAGCAGCCCCTGGGCACAGCTGGCCCCTGGGCAGGCTGGCCCCTGGGGTCTATAAAGGCTTGTTGGGATTTTCCCCTCAACGAACCGATGTTACGGGGGGAGGGGGGCCAAGGTGGAAGTTTCGCCTAGGGCACAAAATATCCTTGCACTGGCCCTGGATCCAGGGCCAAGGCAGCAGGGATCCATCTGGGTCTGTCCCTACAGATCATGGAGTGGGAGGTCCAGGCAGTTCTGACTTTCATCCTTAAGCTGAAGCCTCCTGGATAAATTCCTCATCTGAGCTTTTGTTAAATTAGCATGATGCTCCAGACAGTTTGGTTTTCAGCCTCATTCTTTCTTATCAGTGCAGAGCAGTTTTTTGTCTGTTTTCTAGGGTAGTGTCCCCTGGCTCAGGAGGTGCCGTATCCCAGCGAGTGATTCGACCAAGTGAAGGCTGAATTTTTAGCTGAAAGGAGGATTTGAAAGGCGCATCCACCTCCAGGATCCAGCAGGCCCTTTTGTATTGCAGAGGTACTCAAAGGCAGCTGGCAGTTCCAGGGCCCATATCGGTCCCAGCTCTGAAGTGCTTACTCTAATTTGGGGGCTCACAAGAGGGACACATGCCAAAGCTGCAGATAAACACCCTGTCCAGCTCTGCTGCCTGCTGTGAGGCATTATTGCTGCTTTTAGAGACATCACAGAGGATGCTGCTTTCATTGTGAACCAGCATTGCAGTGGAATTTTCTTTCTTCACCCAGAGACATGAATGCATGAACCTGGCCTGTATCTCTGGAAGCTGACTGTTAGCCACTCCCCCATTCCTCTTGGACAGAGGAGGGCAGCAAAAGGCTCCTTTTGGAGAGAAGAGAGAGAGGGAAAGCGCGCTCTCCTTTTGCAGATGCTGTGCTGTTTGCTGTTATAAATCTAAGCCAGAATCAATTTCTACTGCTCTGACAGGAAGGGAGATATAGGGCTCACACACTGCAACCAGAATGAAAGGTATTTGGAATAGCGCCTTGGAGCCTGGTCTGCTTGCAGGGAAAATTCTTAGATTCTTACAAGCTGCTGGATATTTGAACAAATTATCTGTAGTGGATATTCGGCCTTTCCGTATCAAAGGAAGAGAGGCTGCAGTTGTACCAGGGGAAGGAGCCTGGATGGTTATTGCATGCTTTTCACTAGATACCTCCCTGCCTGTCCAATTCTGTCTTGTCCCCTCTGCCTCTCTCCCCGCTTTCTCCTTTCCAGTTCACTGGCCTCCCATTGACTGCGCTGCCTACCTCCACCCTGCTGAGAACAGGAAGGAAGCTCCACTTCAGGACATGGTTGATGCTAATTTGTGAAGCAACCAGCAGAGGTCACTTGTTTCACTCTGGGTTCCGATCTTCTTACAGATTGTTCATTGTTATTCTGATTCAGAGCCATCAATGTGCTCCTTGCTTCTTGAGACAGAGATAGACAGTCCTTGCCCCAAAAAACATAGGCTAAAAGAGCTTGTGTATCTCCAAGTCTAGCACTGGCTGGACTTAAAAGGACATGGTCGATTTGAAATCTAGTCAAAACACAACCAAAAAAAATGAAAAATCATTTGAGATCAAGGCCCTGCCCCAAAATTCTCCAGTCAAAGTTTGTTATTTTACACACACGTTTTCCTGGCATTAAAAAGGGGGTTCTCTCCCCTTCATGTTGCTGTATGAAAGACCCACAAAACCTGGGGAAACTGACAGAGCCAACAATGGGAAGGGTGAAACTGGCAACGTCCAGAGTGGGGCCACAAGCTCAGAGCAACAAACTGAGGGTCATGTTGTACAATCCTCCCTCCTGCTGGTGAGCACTTACACAACTAGCTCTGCTGATCTCAAGGCAACTATGCAGGTAAGCTCTCAGACATCCCTTACCCCAATAGGACAGACTCGTTCAGTTCTAGGCATCTGAAATATTCCTTGTGGCAACAGTAGGCACTTCTTTAAGTTGTAGGCTCTCCTTTCATACTTAACACCACGTTAAAGCAGTTATTGTCACTCACTGTACATCTTATGTGACATCATCACTTACAACACTGTCACAAGCAGTTACATCACGTCACCAAACAGCAGTATCTATGAGGATGCATTAACAAACAGGAGAAAAATCTTCTGGTTCACCTGTGACAAAGTGGACAGGTTCCAGCATTCAGGGGCCCACCGGAGTGTCATGTTAATGCCAATCCCATGGAATCCTAGACCTGGCAAGTGACAGTCCCATGGAGCCCTGGACCTGGTGACTGGCGATCCCACAGAGCCCCAGACCCTATTGTCACACCACTCCTGCATGGCTTAGGCCTTCCCCTCCCAGTAGAACCTCCTGCATACATTTGTCTCAGTGATTTGGGGGCCAAATTGCCCAAAGCACATTGATAGGCTTGGAGTACCATCTTGGGTGCTGTCTGCGGAAGCACCATCAGAGTAATATCTTTGTTAGTCCCAGGATCTTGGGTCTTGCATATAGTCTGCCCTCTTCTTCACATAGATAGGCCTGCTGCTGCAGCAGCTGGGTTTCTTCTGGGGACAGAGCACTGCAGTTGGTGGCAGAAAGCCAAGTTCCCTTCTGGATAATCTCTAATACTCTCCAAATAACAGGGCTGCAGCCTGGGATCTGGACCCAGACGTCCTCACCCTTTTCAAACTCTTCCAGGGGTTCCTCATGAACATCAGGGGTGATGGCAGCTGCATGGCAGCATGCATAAACCACTTCAGTGGGGACTGGCACAAATGGTAACATCTCTAAGTCCCCACAGTTGACCGATGCTTCTGGTTCCAGCAATGTCAGCAGCCTCAATAGAGCATCTGCACTGGTGTTGCTCCAGCCAGACCTCAATTCCACAGAGAAGTTGTAGATGGCCAGTCTTGATGCTCTGCGTTGTCCTAGTGCTCCCAGCTTGGCAGAGCTGATGTGTGTGAGGTGGTTGTTGTCTATGTATACTGTGACAGGTGGCTGCCAGGCAGCCCTGAAAGTTCTCTCTGATTGGCCAGACCAGGACCAGGAATTGTAGTTTGAAGGAGCTGTGATATTCATCATTCTGTACAGACTGTCTCAATCCCCGGCTGGCACATGCGATCACCCTCTCACGCCTGTCCTGTTCCTGAGAGAGTACAGGCTCCTACCCTTGGTTACTGGCATCTGTATATAGTTTGAATGGGAGGGTGTAGTGCAGGTAGGCCAGTATCGGTGTCTTCACCATGGCAGACTTCAAGCATTCAGAGGCCCTCCAGCAGCCTGCATCTCAATTCAGAGGACCCTGTGTACAGCCCTGCCCTTGGAGAGCCATCGTCACAGGGCATGTAAGCATCCCACTAACTTAGAAAAGTATTTTATGAAACGTCCATAGTATCCAACAAACCCCAGGTACCTCTGGCCATCCTGTACCATTGTGGGCTTCGGCCAAGTCTCAACAATCTGCGCTTTCTCCAGCTCAGGGGATATCCTCTTTGCTGTCAAACTATGGCCAGCGAACACCAATTTCTCCTTCAGCAATCCTCTTAGGGGATTTGCTCTTCAGTACATTTTGGGTTAGTTGGGAGAACACCACATCCTGGTGTTTCAGGTGTTCCCTGTACGTCTTTCAGTAGACAATCATGTCATCCAGGTACAGAAGGAACGTCTCAAAATTCTCACTGCCCAGATTATGCTCCACCAGCCTCTGGAACATCCCTGGAGCATTGAAGATGCTGAACAGCATGCATGTGCATTCACAGAGTCCCATGGGTGCGATGAAGGCTGTTTTTCCTCTTGCTCCAGTGCCTTTGGGATCAGGGTGGGTCGCACATATGAAGTCAGCCAGGTGATTGGAGAAGGTGGTCTGAACCAGCTGGGTCAGACATTCCCTCAGTGCTATGGTAATCTGCACAGTGCTCATGTCTATTTCCTGCAGCCAAGCCTCTTCCGAGTCTTTGCTAATGCTGCTCTGCAGGGATATCTGATTGCAGTCCAACCTTATGGGCTGAGGGATGTCGTACATGGCTCTCCCAGGTAGCACCACTTTCCTGACAGTGACCAAGCTGTAGGCCACCATGATTGGGTTTCCATGGTGTGACAGACCCAGACCAGTGGGGTACAGGAGTCTGGTAGAGGGCAA
>NW_020677976.1:0-1102 GCF_002925995.2 Terrapene triunguis | reverse complement strand
ACCCAATTCTTTCTTTGGGGGAGAGCCCAGGGCTGGGGCGGCAGGAGGTGCTGGTGGGGGGAGAGCCCAGGGCTGGGGCACCAGGGGGGTGCAGGTGGGGGCCAGAGCTGGGGCAACATGGGGGTGTGGGTGGGGGAGAGTCCAGGGCTGGGCTGGGGGGGGGGGGGGGGGGGTCTGTCCCCACCCTTCACAGGAAGCTGCCGCATGAGGTTTCAGTTCCACTCCTTGCCCCTCCCTTTCCTGTTAATTGCGGCCAAGGGAATGCTGGGAAATGTAGTTCTTTCCCTGCTCCAGGGCCAGCTCTATAGGCAGGGAGCTAACCAAGGAACTACAGCTCCCAGTGCCCCCTGTTGGTTCTCAGCTCCCATGCTGGATTCTTGCGCCCCTGCAAATTTGCCGCCCCAAGCAACTGCTTGCCTTGCTGGTGCCTAGAGCCGGCCCTGCTCTTGTGACACCAACAGAAGCAGGATTGGACCTGGGATTAGCTGGCTGTATCATAGAATCATAGAAATGTCCGGCTGGAAGGGACCTCGAGAGGTCGTCAAGTCCAGCCCTCTGCGCTGAGGCAGGGCCGAGAAAACCTAGTCGTAGACCATCTCTGGCAGCTGTTTGTTCTTAAAAACCTCCCATGATGAGGATTCCACAATCTCCTTTGGGAGCCTAGTCCAGAGCTTAACCATCCTGTGGTGGGGTGAGATCCCCACACTGGCCCTCCAAGAATGGAATTGGGCCAGATGGGCCCAGCAGCTAATTAGGCTGTAAACAGGGGAGCTTTTGACTGGAG
Source organism: Terrapene triunguis (assembly GCF_002925995.2). Taxonomy (NCBI): domain Eukaryota; kingdom Metazoa; phylum Chordata; order Testudines; family Emydidae; genus Terrapene; species Terrapene triunguis. The sequence goes on along the minus strand of NW_020677976.1, from coordinate 318 downwards.
GCAGCTACTTAGAGAACAGGCTCAGGTGTGCAGGGACAGGCAGGGCGTATAAAGCCAGGTAGTGGGCTGCCGAGAAAGGGCAGTCCCTCCCTGGGAGGAGGGTTCTTGGAGCTGGTACACCCAGAGAGAAGGGGAACCAGTGTGGTAGGAAGCAGTCTAGGGAAGGAGCAGAGAGGGTAGAGCCCAGAACTGCTGAGCTGAGGGTCCCAGGACCAGAACCTGGAGGGGGCAGGCCAGCCCAGCCACTGAGGGAGTGGCACTGGGGCAGTGCATGGGCTGACTTCCTAGGACTGCTGATGGACTGAAACCCGGAAGGGG
>NW_020677975.1:0-3018 GCF_002925995.2 Terrapene triunguis | reverse complement strand
GTCATATTTGAATTCAGCACATCAAAATACATAATAAATAGCACATTTTATCTCTGAAGCAGACGACTTCTCAAAAATTGTAGACCAGTGTTACCAGAGCAGAAAGAGATGGAAGAAAAATATTTTTCCTCCCTTGATTCCTGACATCAGTATTAGAACAATAACTTCGTTCTCATAAAAGTGTTGTGGTTAGAGATCATGTCCACAACCCTTCCTCAGGCTCAGCAAGAGGGTGGTCACTGCGAATGGCAGCAGTGAAACTGAAGAGTCTATAAATAGGCATTTGCACTGAGAATGCGTGACCCAATATACGTCTGAAGATGTTATCAGGCCCAAAAATGGCCATCTGGACATCAGCAGAAGAGTCGGGAACCCTATATATATTCACACACACACTCTCACACACTATTTAAAAGGTGCTCTTATCAAAAATATATTTCACCAATTTAAAAAAAAATTCAAAATGGCAGTGTTGTTTTTATACATATTGGAAATATCTTTATAGCTAAAAGAAAATGAAAACTAGAAGAAGAAAAGAATATGCAGGGAAGAACTTGCAGTAAATAGACTCAAAGAAATGAGTAGTTTGGCAAAGTCAGGTAGCTAGACCTCACAAGAGAGTGGAGGAAGCAGTAATCAAGCCTGCTCTCATGGAGTGTAGTTTGCAGGAGTGCCCTCACAGATGATGGTTGCACATAGTTATGTACTTTGAGGTGTAGGATAATATTTCGTGAACCACTGATAATCTGAGAAGGGATAATTTTATACAGTTTTTTAAAATCTTTATGATATTTCTTTCCTCATGGTGTGAATTTCTTGAATAAATGAAAACAGAATTTACAGAACAGTAAAAATATGTTTGTGGTATTGGAAAAAGAAAAGCCTTGGATTCATGGTTATGGGGATTACCATAGCCTGACTGAAAATATTTTTTCTGGGGAACTAATATAGAGGGCTTAGTGGATTGTGAAAGCAATGAAAAGCTTTTCACATACACAGTAGAACCTCAGAGTTACGAACAGACAGTCAACCACACACTTGATTTGGAACTGGAAGTATGCAATCATGCAGCAGCTGGGGAGGGGGAGACAGAAAATACAATACAGTACTGTTAAACATAAACTACTAAAAATATAAATGGAAAGGTTAAAAAAAAGATTTGGCAAGGTAAGGAAACTGTTTCCGTGCTTGTTTCATTTAAATTCAGATGGTTAAAAGCAGCATTTTTATTCTGCATAGTAAAGTTTCAAAGCTGTATTAAGTCAGTGTTCATTTGTAAAGAACAACCGTAACATTTGTTCAGAGTTACGAATATTTCAGAGTTATGAACAACCTCCATTCCCGAGGTGTTCGTAACTCAGGTTCTACCATAAATCATTAGTATGAATTCAACGCAGGCTATAATTGTTAACATCTGATCTTTGTGCTGTAATTTATATGAAATGGGTTATACTCTGACTGACTCCTTGTGGGCAGGTGTCTCCTGGCAAAAAGTAACACCAAAATTTGGTGCCTGTATTCCAAATGTAAGCAGCGAGACCAAGGGTCAGATCCTCAGCTAGTGTAAATTGGTGTCCATTGCAGCAAGTGGATATTTGATTATTTACACCAACTGAGGATCTGGCCCTTGGTCTCCAGCCCTAAATATGGTCCCTGATGGTCTGGGTGAAGGTCTATTAGGATAGTATTTGTAGAATGGCCATCATCCACCCTTAGGTACCTGAATTAAGCAAAGGTTTCAGTGTTCTCTGCTATTAATCTTTCATATGTATCAGCTCACTTTAATGGGAGCAACAAACATTTCTGTGAACTGAAAAAAAATTTTTTTTTTAAGACCAGAAGGGATCATTATGATCATTTAGATCAGGAGTGGCCAACCTGTGGCTCCGGAGCCACATGCGGCTCTTCAGAAGTTAATATGTGGCTCCTTGTATAGGCACCGACTCTGGAGCTGGAGCTACAGGCGCCAACTTTCCAATGTGCCGATGGGTGCTCACTGCTCAACCCCTGGCTCTGCCACAGGCCCTGCCCCCACTCCACCCCTTCCCTCCCCCGAGCCTGCCGTGCCCTCGCTCCTTCCCCTCCCCCCCACCCCCTTCTCCCGAGCCTCCTGCACAACATGAAACAGCTAATCAGGAGGGGAGGGGAGGGAGGGGGAGGCACAGATTGGCAGGGCTGCCAGTGGGCGGGAGGTGCTGGGAGCGGGGGCGGGGAGGGGGCACGGTGTGAGCTGATGGGGGGGGGGGATGCTGACTTATTACTGTGGCTCTTTGGCAATGTACATTGGTAAATTCTGGCTCCTTCTCAACCTCAGGTTGGCCACCCCTGATTTAGATTTGCCTTCTGTATTGCCTTAAAATTGCATCTCTATCTATCCATCCCGACAACTTCTGGCTGAACTAGAGCCTACCTTTCAGAAAGACATCCAAGCTTAATATAAAGATTTCAACTGAAGGAGAATTTATCACATCCCTCGATTAGTTGTAACTGTGACCTGTCCTCAATGTTATTTATCATCCCACCAATATTAGCGTCACCTGCAAACTTTGGCCCTGAGTCAGGAAAACACTTTAAGTGCATGGTTAAGTCCATTCCTTTTCGGTATTTAAGCACGTGTTTTACCAAATGAGGATGCTTTCCTAAATTTGGGGCCTTTATCGGTAATTATTTTATATTTTCTTCCAAATCATGGATAAAATTATTAAATAGTGTTGGGCCAAAAACTAGGTCCTATGTGGCCTGACTAGAAATACACTAATTTGTTGATCATTCTCTATAAACAATTACATTTGGAGATCACCCTTTGTCTTCCTCTGACCCTGTATCTCCTGTAGTCTGGTCCAGTGTTACTGCTAGGAAGAATCTTTGCACCCATTCTCCATCTACTGGGCAGATGGATGGAAACCTAGCACTCTCATACACACACAGAACCAAATGTTCTAAACTTTGCACAGGTGACCTGAAGTGGAAGGCCAGGGCGAGTGACTACATATATTACATTTAGGTAGGGTGACCAGA
>NW_020677974.1:0-5711 GCF_002925995.2 Terrapene triunguis | reverse complement strand
GGAATTATGGGTTGATATCGCAATGCCCGAATGATGCAAAGCAGTGCCGCGGGGGGTTCTGGGTACATTGCGTCAGGCCCCTCCCCCGCCGTCACAGCAACGGCAGACAATAGATTCGCGCCTTTTTACCTGGGTTACCTGTGCAGACAACATACCACGCCAAGCATTGAGCCCGCTCAGCTCAGCTCACCGTCACCATATGTCTTCCGGGTGCCGGCAAACGTGGGACTGCATTGCTAAACAGCAGCAGCAGCTTACTGCCTTTTGGTGGTAGACGGTGCAGCATGACTGGTAGCCTTCATTGGCGATCTGGGTGCTGGCAGCTGTGGGGCTGGCAGCCGTGGGGCTGCATTGCACCAGCCCCTTGCCTTTTGGTAGAAGATGGTTTATTACGACTGGTAACCGTCGTCGTCATACTGCAGTGGCTGTCAATCATGGGCACCCGGGCAGACAATGATGGTTATCAGTCGTAGTATGCTATTTTCTGCCATGCGCCCTGTTGGATCATTGCACGTTAGCAGAGTCGTAGTATGCTATTTTCTGCCAAGTGCCCAGTATTGTCTGCTAAGCACCCAGAAGAGGCCGATGGCGATCTGGGTGCTGGCAGACATGGGGCTGGCAGACGTGGGGCTAGATTGCTACACAGCAGCAACCCCTTGCCTTTTGGGCAGAAGATAGTATATTACGACTGGTATCCATCGTTGTCATACTGCAGTGGGTATCAGATGGTGCAATAGACCTGAAGGCTAACTGCCAAGCGCCCAGTATTTGCTGCCAAGCACCCAGAAAATGCCAAGGGCTATCAGTCATGCCGCACCGTTGTCTTAAGATGTAAAAAATAGATTTATTCTGTATTCATTTGCTTCCCCCCTCCCTCCTGCTAAACCCAGGCTTTTGAGTTCAATCTTTGGGGGGGGCCATTCTGTGTGACAGTTGTTTGTGTTTCTCCCTGATGCAAAGCCACCTTTCTTGATTTTAATTCCCTGTACCTGTACGCCATGTCGTCACTCGCCCCTCCCTCCCTCCCTCTCTCCCTCCCTCCCTTCTTCCCCTGGTCCGTCAGATACTACTTTTGCGCCTTTTTTCAGACCAGACGCCATAGCCAGCACTGGGATCATGGAGCCCGCTCAGATCACCGCGGCAATTATGAGCACTATGAACACCACGCGCATTGTCCTGGAGTATATGCAGAGCCTCCTGGACATGCCAAAGCAAAACCAGGACCAGCTGAGTAGGATGCGATTGCAGCGCGGCGACGATAGTGATGAGGAAATTGACATGGACCTCTCACAAGGCACAGGCCCCAGCAATGTGGAAATCATGGTGTTACTGGGGCAGGTTCATGCCGTGGACCGCCGATTCTGGGCCCGGGAAACAAGCACAGACTGGTGGGACCACATCGTGTTGCAGGTCTGGGACGATGCCCAGTGGCTGCGAAACTTTCGCATGCGTAAGGGCACTTTCATGGAACTTTGTGACTTGCTTTCCCCTGCCCTGAAGTGCCAGAATACCAGGATGAGAGCAGCCCTCACAGTGGAGAAGTGAGTGGCGATAGCCCTGTGGAAGCTTGCAACGCCAGACAGCTACCGGTCAGTGGGGAATCAATTTGGAGTGGGCAAATCTACTGTGGGGGCTGCTGTGATCCAAGTTGCCAGGGCAATGAGAGACCTGGTGATATCAAGGGTAGTGACTCTGGGAATCGTGCAGACCATAGTGGATGGCTTTGCTGCAATGGGATTCCCAAACTGTGGTGGGGCGATAGACGGAACCCATATCCCTATCTTGGCACCGGCGCACCAAGCCACCGACTACATAAACCGCAAGGGGTACTTTTCAATGCTGCTGCAAGCCCTGGTGGATCACAAGGGACGTTTCACTGACATCAACGTGGGCTGGCCGGGAAGGGTACATGATGCTCGCGTCTTCAGGCAGTCTCTTCTGTTTCGAAAGCTGGAGGAAGGGACTTTCTTCCCGGACCAGAAAATAACCATTGGAGATGTTGAAATGCCTATCGTTATCCTTGGGGACCCAGCCTACTCCTTAATGCCATGGCTCATGAAGCCGTACACAGGCAGCCTGGACAGTAGTCAGGACCTGTTCAACTACAGGCTGAGCAAGTGCCGAATGGTGGTGGAATGTGCATTTGGGCGTTTAAAAGCGCGCTGGCGCAGCTTACTGACTCGCTCAGACCTTAGCGAAAAGAATATCCCCATTGTTATTGCTGCTTGCTGTGCGCTCCACAATATCTGTGAAAGTAAGGGGGAGACATTTATGGCGGGGTGGGAGGTTGAGGCAAATCGCCTGGCCGCTGATTACGCGCAGCCAGACACCAGGGCGGTTAGAGGAGCACAGCAGGGCGCGGTGCGCATCAGAGAAGCGTTGAAAACCAGTTTTGTGACTGGCCAGGCTACGGTTTGAAACTTCTGTTTGTTTCTCCTTGGTGAACCCTCCGCCCCTCCCCCCCCACCCAGTTAACTCTACTTCCCTGCAAACCAACCACCCCACCCTCCCCTACTACCCTCCCCCCTTCGAGCACCACTTGCAGAGGCAATAAAGTCATTGTTACTTCACATTCATGCATTCTTTATTAATTCAGCACACAACTAGGGGGATAATTGCAAAGGTAGGCCTGGATGGGTGGGGGAGGAGGGAAGGAAAAAGACACAGTGCACTTTAAAACTTTAAAACTTATTGCACTGGAAATCATCTAGGCTGGAGTGATTGGGTGGCCGGAGGCCCCCCCACCGTGTTCTTGGGCGTCTGGATGAGGAGGCAATGGGACTTGGGGAGGAGGGCTGTTGGTTACAGAGGGGCTGTAGCGGCGGTCTCTGCTCCTGCTGCCTTTCCTGCAGCTCAACCATACGCAGGAGCATATCACTTTGATGCTCCAGCAGCCGGAGCATCGACTCTTGCTTTCTGAGTACAAGTTGACGCCACCTCTCCTCTTCAGCCCGCGTTTCAGCACGCAACTTCTCCTCTTCAGCCCGCGATTCAGCACGCCACCTCTCCTCTCGCTCATATTGGGCTTTTTTAAAATCAGTCATTGACTGCCTCCACGCATTCTGCTGTGCTCTGTCAGCGTGGGAGGCAGTCTGTAGTTCACTAAACATTTCGTCACGCGTCCTTCGCTTCCTTCTTCGAATATTCACTAGCCTCTGCGAAGGAGTAAGATTTGCAGCTGGTGGAGAAGGGAGAGGTTGTTAAAAAAGATACATTTTAGAGAACAATGGGTACACTCTTTCACGTTAGATTTTGCTGTTCACAACATCACACAGCACATGTGCTTTCGTTACAAGGTCGCATTTTTCCTCTTATATTGAGAGTCTCCCGGTTTGGTGTGAGAGATCACTCACGCAGTGCCAGGACACAGATTTCAGCTTGCAGGCAGCCATGGTAAGACATACAGTCTTTGGGCTTTTTTAACCTTCTTAACATGTGGGGATGGTTTCAAACAGTACTGCCCTCATTTCCCATACCAAGCACCCGTTTGGTTGGCCATTTAAAATGGGTTTGCAATGTAAAAGGAGGGGCTGCGATTTCAGGTTTAACATGCAGCACAAACCCAACTAACTCCCCTCCCCCACACACCCAATTCTCTGGGATGGTCACTTCACCCCTCCCCCCCACCGCGTGGTTAACAGCGGGGAATATTTCTGTTCAGCAGAGCAGGAATTGGCACCTCTGAATGTCCCCTTAATAAAATTGCGCCATTTCAACCAGGTGACCGTGAATGATATCACTCTCCTGAGGATAACAAAGAGCGATAAGGAATGGATGTTGTCTGCATGCCAGCAAACACCGGGACCATACGCTGCCATGCTTTGTTATGCAATGATTCCAGACTACGTGCTACTGGCCTGGCGTGGTAAAGTGTCCTACCATGGCGGACGGGATAAGGCAGCCCTCCCCAGAAACCTTTTGCAAAGGCTTTGGGAGTACATGAAGGAGAGCTTTCTGGAGATGTCCCTGGAGGATTTCCGCTCCATCCCCATACACGTTAACAGACTTTTCCAGTAGCTGTACTGGCCGCGATTGCCAGGGCAAATTAATCATTAATCATTAAACACGCTTGTTTTTAAACCATGTGTAATATTTACAAAGGTACACTCACCAGAGGTCCCCTGTGTGCCCTCAGGGTCTTGGGTGAGTTCGGGGGTTACTGGTTCCAGGTCCAGGGTGACAAACATATCCTGGCTGTTGGGGTAACTGGTTTCTCCGCTTCCTTGCTGCTGTGAGCTATCTATGTTCTCTCCATCCTCATCTTCCTCGTCCGCCGAACCCGCTTCCCTGTTTCCAGCGAGGGACTGATAGCACACGCTTGGGCTAGTGGTGGCTGCACCCCCTAGAATGGCATGCAGCTCCGCGTAGTAGCGGCATGTTTGCGGCTCAGCCCCGGACCTTCCGTTTGCGTCTCTGGCTTTGTGGTAGGCTTGCCTTAGCTCCTTAATTTTCACGCGGCACTGCTGTGCGTCCCTGTTATGGCCTCTGTCCTTCATGGCCTTGGAGACCTTTTCTAATGTTTTGCCGTTTCTTTTACTGTTTCGGAGTTCGGCGAGCACTGCTTCATCTCCCCAGATGGCGATCAGATCCCGTACCTCCCGTTCGGTCCAGGCTGGAGCTCTTCTGCGATCCTGGGACTGGGACTGGGACTCCATCATGGTTACCTGTGCTGATGAGCTCTGCATGGTCACCTGTGCTCTCCACGCTGAGCAAACAGGAAATGAAATTCAAACGTTCGCGGGGCTTTTCCTGTCTACCTGGCCAGTGCATCTGAGATAAGAGTGCTGTCCAGAGCGGTCACAATGAAGCACTGTGGGATAGCTCCCGGAGGTCAATAATGTCGAATTCCGTCCACACTAACCCAATTCCGACCCCCTAAGGCCGATTTTATCGCTAATCCCCTTGTCGAGGTGGTGTTAAGAAACCGGTTTAAAGGGCCCTTTAAGTCGAAAGAAAGGGCTTCGTAGTGTAAACGTGTCCAGGCTTAAGTCGATTTAACGCGGCTAAAGTCGACCTAAACTCGTAGTGTAGACCAGGCCTGGGACTGAAGATATTGGCTAGTGTCATTTGGTTACACAATCCAAGCAGCTTACATGCCAGAGGCTGTGCGTGAACAGCCCAGGAGTGGGGTTCTCACAGCAGAGTAGGGTAAGGCTGGCTCCCTGAGTCAAGGATTGGAATGACCTAGCAGATCACTGGTCCAGACAACACCAGGGGAACGTCACACTGGGTTAGTGGCTCCATGCAGCAGCTGCTGCACAGGCAGGACAGGTGCTTCCAGCCTGCTGCTTTCCCCTCCAGGCAGAGGCCTGGAGGGCATTGCCAAGGAGACCCTGGAGAGCTTAAGGTGGGGAGTGGGGGGAGGTGACATCATCTTCAGCAGAGGGGGACAAACAGCTGGACTCACTGCTTCCTCCTTCTGTCAGTAATGTGTCAACTCAACAGCTGCCAGTGCACCCCTCCTTGGCTCCCTGAAATCTGCAGGCACCTAAGCAGCTCTCTCATTCATGATCTGGAGGATGGCGTGGACTGCACCCTCAGCAAGTTTGCGGATGACACTAAACTGGGAGGAGTGGTAGATACGCTGGAGGGTAGGGATAGGATACAGAGGGACCTAGACAAATTAGAGGATTGGGCCAAAAGAAATCTGATTCAACAAGGTTCAACAAGGACAAGTGCAGAGTCCTGCACTTAGGACGGAAGAATCCCAT
>NW_020677973.1:0-2178 GCF_002925995.2 Terrapene triunguis | reverse complement strand
AACTGGAGCTCAGCAGTTTCTCTTTGGAGTCTGGTCCTGAAGTTTTTTTTGCTGTAAGATGGCTACCTTTACATCTGCTATTGTGTGGCCAGGGAGGTTGAAGTGTTCTCCTACAGGTTTTTGTATATTGCCATTCCTGATATCTGACTTGTGTCCATTTATCCTCTTGCGTAGTGACTGTCCAATTTGGCCAATGTACATAGCAGAGGGGCATTGCTGGCACATGATGGCATATATAACATTGGTGGACGTGCAGGTGAATGAGCCGGTGATGTTGTAGCTGATCTGGTTAGGTCCTGTGATGGTGTTGCTGGTGTAGATATGTGGGCAGAGTTGGCATTGAGGTTTGTTGCATGGGTTGGTTCCTGAGTTAGAGTTGTTATGTTGCGGTGTGTGTTTGCTGGTGAGAATATGCTTAAGGTTGGCGGGTTGTCTGTGGGCGAGGACTGGCCTGCCTCCCAAGGTCTGTGAAAGTGAGGGATCATTGTCCAGGATGGGTTGTAGATCACTGATGATGCGTTGGAGAGGTTTAAGCTGAGGACTGTAGGTGATGGCCAGTGGAGTTCTGTTGGTTTCTTTTTTGGGCCTGTCTTGTAGCAGGAGGTTTCTGGCTACACGTCTGGCTCTGTTGATTTGTTTCTTTATTTCCTTGTGTGGGTATCGTAGTTTTGAGAATGCTTGGTGAAGATCTTGTAGGTGTTGGTCTCTGTCTGAGGGGTTGGAGCAGATGCGGTTGTACCTCAGCACTTGGCTGTAGACGATGGATTGTGTGGTGTGTCCGGGGTGGAAGCTGGAGGCATGAAGGTAGGCGTAGCCGTCGGTGGGTTTTCGGTATAGGGTGGTGTTAACGTGGCCATCGCTTATTTGTACTGTGGTGTCTAGGAAGTGGACCTCCCGTGTAGATTGGTCCAGGCTGAGGTTGATGGTGGGGTGGAAGCTGTTGAAATCATGGTGGAATTCTTCCAGGGTCTCCTTCCCATGGGTCCAGATGATGAAGATGTCATCAATGTAGCGTAGGTAGAGAAGGGGCATGAGTGGACAAGAGCTGAGGAAGCGTTGTTCCAGGTCAGCCATAAAAATGTTGGCATACTGTGGGGCCATGTGGGTGCCCATAGCGGTGCCACTGGTCTGGAGGTATATATTGTCACCAATGCCCAACAACCCTCCAAGCCTCTACATCCATGGTGGCTAGGATGGTGTTTTCTGGGAGGTCACCAATGCATTGTAGTTTTCTCAGGAAATCAGTGGTGTCACGGAGATAGCTGGGAGTGCTGGTGGCGTAGGGTCTGAGTAGGGAGTCCACATATCCAGACAGTCCTTCAGTGAGAGTGCCAATGCCCGAGATGATGGGGTGTCCAGGATTTCCAGGTTTGTGGATCTTGGGTAGTAGATAGAATAACCCCGGTCGGGGCTCTAAGGGTATGTTGATTTGTTCCTGTGTTGGTGTAAGGAGTTTCCTGAATAGATGGTGCAGTTTCTTAGTGTATTCCTCAGTGGGATCTGAGGAAAGTGGACTGTAGAATTTGGTATTGGAAAGTTGTCTGGCAGCCTCCTTCTGGTAGTCAGACCTGTTCATGATGACAACAGCACCTCCTTTATCAGCCTCTTTGATGATAATGTCAGGGTGGTTTCTGAGGCTGTGGATGGCATTGCGTTCTGCACGACTTAGGTTATGAGGCAAGCGATGTTGTTTTTCCACAATTTCTGCCTGTGCACGTCGGCGGAAGCATTCTATGTATAGGTCCAGACTGTCATTTCGACCCTCAGGAGGAGTCCATGTGGAGTTCTTCTTCCTGTGTTGTTGGTGGGAGGGTATCTGTGTATCAGTGCGCTGTTCAGTGTTATCCTGAAAGTATTCTTTGAGTCAGAGGTGGTGAAAGTAGGCTTCCAGATCACCGCAGAACTGTATCATGTTCGTGGGGGTGCTGGGGCAAAAAGAGAGTCCCCGAGATAGGACAGACTCTTCTGCTGGGTTGAGTGTGTAGCTGGATAAATTGACGATATTGCTGGGTGAGTTAGGGGTACCCCTGTTGTGGCCCCATGTGGCAGGTAGGATTTTAGACAGCTTACGGTCCTTTTTCCTTTGTAGAGAGGAGAAGTGTGTCATGTAGATCTCCTGTCTTATTTGAGTAAAAACTTCAGGACCAGACTCCAAAGAGAAACTGCTGAGCTCCAGTT
>NW_020677972.1:0-1473 GCF_002925995.2 Terrapene triunguis | reverse complement strand
TCTCCCTCTAACTCCTCCCAGCTGCAAGTGATGCAGACTCAGCAGAAATTCTGCCCCCAGTTCAAAATCAAGGCAGACTGGGCAGGTGAGAGTCTCCTAGAGATGGAGCAGGGGTGGGGAGGTGGGCTGCAGCAGCCAGTGCACCTGGAAGAGGAACAGGAAGGGGAAATTCAGTCTCATTCATTCATTTCACAACAACGGGCCTCATCTCATGGAACTAGCTACAGGCAGAACAGCCAGAAGCACTGAGCCCTGGCACTTTAGGGCCTGTTCACAACTGATTCTGCTTCCCCCAGGATCTCTCCTTAGACTCTCTCCTGTTGCACTGTGTGTTCAGTGCGACTCACCAGGGGCTCTTGCTTAGGGGCCCTGGCCCTGCAGAGACCTGTCACCAGCTGGGGCAGCTCCTCCTTGTGGGAGGGTGGAGTGAAGTCCCAGCAGGAATGTAACTGCTGTGCAGTGCAGCTGACACACTGTAGGGGGCAGCACCGCCTGCTGCCACTGGGGAATTCTGGAGGCTGCAATACACCAGGCTGCTACCGATGCCTGTGCCTCACTCAGGCTGCAGGCAGCACAGGGAGGCCCAGAGCAGGGCACAGAGGTGGCTGTGGGGCTGTTTCAGCTCATATGCACTGAGAGGTCTCGGGGGGCTTGGTGATGCAGGGTTCCAGAGGCAACATGGAATAATGGGGTGCCCAGCGCTGCCCCTGGGGAGATGGTTCCCCAGCTCCACAGATCTCACTGCCAGGATGTTTCCCCTGAGACTGAGCCTCACTTTCCCCTTTGTTAATTTCTTCCCATTCCGCCTGCTGCTTTTGCCCCTCATTTTTTTTATGTTCAAAAACAGAACCAGAAACAATAGGGCCCCCCCAGATGGAGGCCACAGAAAATACTGACCCTAGGACCAGTTCTCCATCCACATCTCACACTCCCCATGAGACCCCCTGTTCTCAGACATATCTCTGACCACAGTCCTGCATATCTGGATGGGTCCCTCCACAGCTGGGATGTGCAAATCCCCTCATGCAGCCCCCACCCCCCCACCAGCTAGGATGGGGGACTGTGGAAAGTCTGGAGGATGCAGCCACATTAGCATTGGCCTCCCCCCTCCTCAGACGCAGTTGGTGGGGACAGAAATGAGGACACCCCAGGAGTGGGGTGTCTTGAGGGACCTGGGATTGTTCTGGGAGTGGCCAAAATAAAGGCCCACCAGGGCCCCAGGGAGGGTGTTGTAGGGCCCTGAATGGCAGCAGGGGCCACGTTTCTCTGGGTCTCTGTCTCTGAATTTGTTTATTTCCCCAGCTGCCCCCACCAGAGGGCTCTGGCTATTGCTCAGGGAGGGGACACTGCTCCCACCTTTCCCTGGACAGATGCTGCTGCAGCTGCCATTGTGAACCAGGAGCCCAGGCCGAGCCGCTGCTGCTCGCGCAGAATTGAGTTTTCCCCTTTAATTATTGAATATTCACATTAAAT
>NW_020677971.1:0-1342 GCF_002925995.2 Terrapene triunguis | reverse complement strand
GGAGCTGGAAATACAGGCCAGGAGTTCTTGCTCTACCCAGTGGACTCAACTCTCTCCCAGAGCTGGGAACACAAGTGACTCTAATGACTACATCAGACTGCATCTCAGCCACTGTCCCAGGGACTATCCACTGCCATCAGGAATGACTGCTGTGAGTGATAATGGAGAGTAATTGGGCCAGGGTAGGGGCTTGAGAGTGATTCTCCAGACTGGTACTTGGGACACTCACCTGGTGTCCGGTAGAGCCAAGTTCCTGTGCCTGCTCCAATGACTATTTAATTATTGACACAAAGTGGAGCAGCTTCAACAGGAAAGACTGAGACAGTCTCATTTCAGAACAGCAAGGGCCAGGATTAGATCAGTAAAATAACTCTCCTTTTGTGAAAACAACCTTAATTTCCTTGAGTCAGATCCTTAGCTTGTGAAGATTGGTATAATATGGGAATGAGGAGGGGGAAAACAGTCTCATTGACTCCAGTGGCTTTACTCCTGATTTACACTGGGGTGAGAGAAAGTAGAATCAGCTCAATGGACTTCAGTGCAGTTACTCCTAATTTACACCAGGGTGATGGAGAGAAGAATTAGGAATAATTGCTTTTGAAGTATTTGTATATCTTTGTCACCCAGAGGTGGGCGAACTCTGTATAACATTGTATAAATGTTACTAGCCTCAGTTTACCGAGGGGAATCAGGGGTCTGGCTGGCCTGATTTTGGTGTCAGGGGCACTGCTGTGAATGTGGGGTAATTTCACTGCATGCCATGGAATTATTCCCCACTTATACTGCTCTAAATGGGAGCAGCATTTTGCATGGAGGTGACCAAACCCCGGGATAATTACACATTAAACTCGAGTCAGGAATACAGTTCAGGAGTCCTGATGCCTCGTCCCCCCTTCTAGCCGAATTTCCATGCTCATTGCGAGAGACAAATGTTCTGGCTCCCCTCCTGCTTCTCTAACCACTCAGCTAAACTCCCTCCCAGAGCTTGGAAGAGAAACCAGGAGTGCTCACTCCCATTTCGCTCCCTGCTCTAACCCACTAAATCCAACACCCCTCCCGGAGCTGGAAATACAGGCCAAGAGTTCTGGCTGTACTCACTGGACTCTACTCCCTCCCTGAGCTGGGAACAAAGGGTAGTGTCATGACTCATAGTTCCCTCCTCTAGCGTGTACATTAGACTTCATCTCAGCCTCTGTACCAGTGACTCTCCATTGCCAACAGGAATGATTGCTGCGAGTGACAATGGAGAGTCATTGGGCCAGCGAACGCAAGTGAGAGTGATTCTCCAGCGTGGTACTTGGGGCACTCACCTGGTGTCTGGTAGAGCCAAGTTCAAGTCCCT
>NW_020677970.1:0-1039 GCF_002925995.2 Terrapene triunguis | reverse complement strand
TGAAGGAAATGCTTTGTGTATTACCTCGCATGGCCAGACGGTGTCACCGTTGGTCCATGAAAGACATTCTCTGTGCATTACCTGGCGTGGCCACACTGTGTCACTGTTACTCCTTAAGGAAATGCTCTCTGCATTACCCCACGTGGCCACACAGTGCCACTGTTGCTCCTTAAGGAAATGCTCTGTGCATTATCCCGCATGGCCACACAGTGTCAGTGTTGCTCCTTAAGGAAATGCTCTGTGCATTATCCCGCATGGCCACACAGTGTCAGTGTTGCTCCATGAAGGAAATTCTCTGTGCATTACCCCGCATGGCCATACGGTGTCACTGTTGCTCCATGCAGGAAATGCTCTGTGCATTACCTCGCGTGGCCACACGGTGTCACCGTTGCTCCATGAAGGAAATGCTCGGTGCATTATCTCACGTGGCCACACAGTGTCACTGTTGTTCCATTCAGAAAATGCTCTGTGCATTACCCCGTGTGGCCACCTAGTTTTACTGTTGCTGCATGCAGAAAATGCTCTGTGCATTACCTCGGGTGGCCACACAGTGTCACTGTTGCTCCTTAAGGAAATGCTCTGTGCATTACCCCGCATGGCCGCATGGTGTCACTGTTGCTCCATGAAGGAAATGCTCTGTGCATTACCCCAAGCGGCCACACAGTGTCAGTGTTGCTGCATGCAGAAAATGCTCTGTGCATTACCTCGGGTGGCCACACAGTGTCACTGTTGCTCCTTAAGGAAATGCTCTGTGCGTTACCCCAAGCGGCCGCACAATGTCACTGTTGCTCCTTAAGGAAATGCTCTGTGCATTATCCCGCATGGCCACACAGTGTCAGTGTTGCTCCATGAAGGAAATTCTCTGTGCATTACCCCGCATGGCCATACGGTGTCACTGTTGCTCCATGCAGGAAATGCTCTGTGCGTTACCTCGCGTGGCCACACTGTGTCACTGTTGCTCCTTAAGGAAATGCTCTGTGCATTACCCCACATGGCCACACAGTGTCACTGTTGCTCCTTAAGGAAATGTTCTGTGCAT
>NW_020677969.1:0-3121 GCF_002925995.2 Terrapene triunguis | reverse complement strand
TTTCAACACTTTCCACCCCACCATCAACCTCAGCCTGGACCAGTCCACACAAGAGGTCCACTTCCTAGACACTACAGTGCTAATAAGAAATGGTCACATAAACACCACCCTATACTGGAAACCTACTGACCGCTATACTTACCTACATGCCTCCAGCTTTCATCCAGAACATATCACACGATCCATTGTCTACAGCCAAGCTCTAAGATACAACCACATTTGCTCCAATCCCTCAGACAGAGACAAACACAGGATCTCTATCAAGCGTTTTTAAAACTACAATACCCACCTGCTGAAGTGAAAAAACAGATTGACAGAGCCAGAAGGGTACCCAGAAGTCACCTACTACAAGACAGGCCCAACAAAGAAAGTAACAGATTGCCACTAGCCGTCACCTACAGCCCCCAACTAAAACCTCTCCAGCGCATCATCAAGGATCTACAACCTAACCTGAAGGACAATCCCTCACTCTCCCAGACCTTGGGAGACAGGCCAGTCCTCGCTTACAGACAGCCCCCCAACCTGAAGCAAATATTCACCAGTGACTATACACCACACAACAAAAACACCAACCCAGGAACCAAACCCTGGTGCCAACTCTGTCTACATATCTATTCAAGAGACACCATCGTAGGACCTAACCACATCAGCCACACCATCAGGGGCTCGTTCACCTGCACATCTACCAATGTGATATATGCCATCATGTGCCAGCAATGCGCTTCTGCCATGTACATTGGCCAAACCAGACAGTTTCTATGCAAAAGAATAAATGGACACAGATCTGACATCAGGAATTATAACATTCAAAAACCAGTAGGTGAACACGTCAATCTCCCTGATCACAGAATAACAGACCTAAAAGTGGCAATTCTTCAACAAAAAAACTTCAAAAACAGACTCCAATGTGAAACTGTAGAACTGGAATTAATTTGCAAACTGGACACCATCAAATTAGGCCTGAATAAAGACTGGGAGTGGTTGGGTCATTACAAAACATAAACCTAATTTCCCCCATACTAATTTTCCCCTACTGTTACTCACACCTTCTTGTCAACTGTTTGAAATGGGCCACTCTCATTACCACTACAAAAGTTATTTTTCCTCCCTTGGTATCCTACTGTTAATTGAATTGTCTCGTTAGACTGACCTCACACTTGGTAAGGCAGCTCACATCTTTTCATGTATTTATACCTACTCCTGTATTCTCCACTCCATGCATCTGATGAAGTGGGTTCTTGCCCACGAAAGCTTATGCCCAAATAAATTTGTGTGTCTCTAAGGTGCCACAAGGACTCCTTGTTGGTTTTGCTGATATAAACTAACACGGCTACCACCCTGAAACCTGAACTCCCTGAGGCATTCCTCCTGGTTTCAGGCCTTGGGGATCCCTAATGAGTTGCAAAATACTATTGAGGTTCTCCACTTTGAGGGTTCAAACTTATTTTCTGAAAAGACTAACAATGCTATACATACCCCAAAAGATATTAGGGCTACGTTGCACTCTTTGGAGGTTTACCCACCTGCCCCAAAGAGAAAACAGTTTAAACATCATGTTCAATATAGATTATCTTTCTACCAGCCTAGACATCAGGATGCTGCTAAGAGGCAAACAAAACCTCCAGATGCCTTTGACATCTTCGGCCACGGGATACTCTCACTAGACATCATCAGCTAAACAATTGTTTTGATGGTGATTTTGAGTACCAGCATGTCAGTTTCTCCAAGCCCAATACTTCATTTTGGAAATTGTCTCTCTTTTGCAGTACTTGGGCCACCATAACATCTGACAAATGGGTCCTCAGCACTTTGGAAGAGGGATACATCATACAATTCTGATCCCTTCCTTACCAGCCCACCTTCAGGAAGTACAATCTCTTTAGGATTGGGACCTATAGAGGAAGTACCCGTACAACACGGAGGGAAATGATTTTATACCTGCCAATTCCTGATTTTCAATTCTGGACATGACAAAATTAAACAAGTTCATCAAGAAATTGAAGTTCAGGGTGATTTTTCTTTCTTCCATTATCGCTTCCCTGGATCTAAAAGACTGATATGCTTTCCTTGTCTACAAAACACTTATTTTTATGTGGCGATACATCCAGGCCACAAGAAATATTTGAGATCCATGGTCAGAGGCTCTCACTACCAATACAAAGTAGTACCCTTTGGCCTATCATCAGCCCTAAGGAGTAGTGACTGTCCACCTCCTCCTTTCTTGTATGCAGATTTTTCCCTTGTCTGGATGATTTATTCATCTGATGCCAGTCAAAAGAGACAAGAAAAGAACAGTGTCAGGCAAATCCAATTGTTCGCTCATCGCGGGCTGAGAATAAACACAAAGGGCTTGGCTACACTTACGCGGTAGTTCGGCAGCTGGCAATCGAACTCCCGGGTTCGATTTATCGCGTCTTGTCTGGATGCAATAAATCGAACCCAGAGGTGCTCGCCGTCGACTCCGGTAATCCTGCTCGGCGAGAACAGTACGCGGAGTCGACGGGGGAGCCTGCCTGCCGTGTCTGGACCGCGGTAAGTTCGAACTAAGGTACGTCGACTTCAGCTACGTTATTCACGTAGCTGAAGTTGCGTACCTTAGTTCGAATTGGGGGGTTAGTGTAGACCAGGCCAAAGAAGTCAACTTTGCTTCTATTCCAGAAGGCAACTTTATAGGCAACATTCTCAACACATCTACAGCAACAGCCTACCTATCTTGAGACAGGCTCTAGACCAGTGGCTCTCAACCTGTTTACCATTGTGGGCTACATATGCAGCTCTCTGTGTTATGTGGGCCGCATCCACACAATATATATACTACCTGTATGGCCCTGAGGTTGTCATGTAGGCCACAGCTGTGTGCTGATTGAGCCACAAGAGGGCCATGGGTTGAGAACCACTGCTCTAGAGACCATTGTCACCTTGTGCAGGAACCTCAAGGCTGAGCACAGGGCAATGGCTCTGTCCTGCCTTCAACTTCTCGGGCACATGGCATTGTGCACACACGGCTCAGCATGCCAGACCACTTCAGTTGTATGCAAGCTGGACTCCACTCTGTTTATCAACTAATCAGGCACTCACTGGGCATGATTTGCATATCTGCAAAAGCACTTGCCTCTCTGGA
>NW_020677968.1:0-1023 GCF_002925995.2 Terrapene triunguis | reverse complement strand
TAGTCAGGTAAACCACCTAAGGAAGAATAAATAGCACAATTGTAATCTCATTATAATGAACATTTACTTTGTTTCACAATGGCAAATCTAACTAAATGTAGCTGTTTAAAGAACCAATTTTCCTGCAATTTCCCTTGAGTTTGAAATATTGAATGCATCTGTTTATTCAGTACAAGACAGATTTATTTTCATATAAAGTATCACTCAGCACTTGGAATGATATCCTGTCACTGACCAGAGGAACTCCAAACTGAAATAAACTTAGTGATGCTCATGTGCTGTCTATGAGGGCCAATGGCAGGATGTCCCATATGTCTATACTGGAGTTGGAAGGTGTAATTTCCAGGTCGAGGAGACACCTGCACTAGCTCTGATTGAGCAAGAATGCTAAAATAAGAGGTGCAGCCATGGTGTCACAAGGGGCTAGCCATCCAGAGTACAATCCCACCCGAAACCCTAGGCACGTATTCAGGTAGCTTGTGCATACTATGCTTTCAACCAGCAGTTTAAAGTATGCTTCTGAAATAAATGTAGGGACTACTGCTAATGAGTAAGGCTACAATTATGTCATGGAGGTCATGGAAGTCACGGAATCCATGGCTTTCAGAGACTTCTGTGACATTTTCTGTTTCAGTCCCAGGGGCTGCAGAACTGGAGTTAGCAGCCAGCGGGGCCCTGGCAGGGTTCCGGTAGCAGCAGTGACAGGTGACAGCATCCTCAGGGGGCCTCCTGCAAGGTTCCAGCCACAGGTGACAGACTCCTGAGGGGGCCCTCCTCAGGCTTCCAGCAATGGGCCACAACCTCACGCGCGAGGGGTGGGGGTGGGGGTGGGGGTGGGGACAGGGCCGGCTCTAACTTTTTTGCCACCCCAGGCAAAAAAGAAGAGCGCCGCCCCGCCGTAACACCCCACCCCCCCCAGTGCTGCACTTTCGACCCTCCCCCCCAGCGCCGGGCCGGGCAAACCCCCGCTCACCCCCCGAGCACCGCACCACCCAAACCCCCGGGCCGCTCAACCCCCCCCCC
>NW_020677967.1:0-2481 GCF_002925995.2 Terrapene triunguis | reverse complement strand
CCTCCTGATCCAGCCTGTCTCCCCCTCCCCCATCCTCCTCCCAAGGCCCCAGCGTGGTCGTCCAGCTGAGCCCCAGATTGGCTCCTAGGTTGTGCTAACAGGGACCCTGTTCAAAGGGCCTCCATTTGCTGCCTGCACTTGAGCGCAGTGACCCAGTTTGTCGGTGCCGGAAAAGCTTTTGGGGTCAGCCCTGGGTCTGTCCCCACTGGAAATCCCGCCCAGGGTGGTTCTGCAGCACTGTCACTTTGCTAGTCCTTCCGCACACCCTGTGTCATTAACGCCATGGCACAGATGGGGAAACTGAGGCCCAGAGGGGAAAGGGACTTGGTCAAGGGTATAGGAAGTTGGTGGCCATCTTTTGACTCCTAGTCTCCTGCCCTCTGACCACTACACTTCACTACACTTCACTCCCTCTCCTCACAGACCGAGGGCTAGAACCCAGGAGTCCTGACTCCCAGCCGCTCCCCCGCCTCTAACGCACCAGTCCCCGCTGAATGGAGTTGGGCGGGTCGCCTGTCTGGAACTGGATTTTGGTTCTGCCCAAGGAGCAGGGAATGCCTTGTCTGTGTCTCATTGAAAATGTAGCAGTTTCCTTTGGCGCCCTCTGGTGGTGAAATGTGACATCTACTTCTTCAAATCAATGTTCTCAAAGAATAATCCCAGTGCGTTGCTAGGGGGTGCTGTGCTGCAGGCAGTGGGGGGCTCAGTAAGGGGCGCTCTCTCGTCACACTCAGAGCTGACCTGGAGGGGCTGCATTTCTGGTGAGCTATTAAAACCGAAGCTCTGACCCCCTCTTGGTCATTAAAGACCCCTCCAGTCTTGCAATGCAAATCCCACTGTCCCAGGTAGGTTCCTTCCTGATGCCCCCAGGACCAGTCTGGCCCCCCATCAGGTTTGTTTTCCCCCTTCCAGAACACAGCCAGTTTGGATCAGTTTGATCTAATCAAGACCCTGGGCACGGGCTCATTTGGGAGGGTGATGCTGGTGAAACACAAAGAGACCGGGAATCACTGTGCCATGAAGATCCTGGATAAACAGAAGGTGAGATGCTGGGGGCTGCCGCGGAGATCTGGCCTGGGGGACCGTGGAATCCCCAGTGTGGGGGAGGGATTTGGAGCTGAACCCTGCGTGGGGATGCAGGAGAGGGGAGTGCATGGGAGGTGCAGGGGGTGCTGCGCCAGCAGAGGAAGATCTGATCTTGCTATTTCCTTTTCTCTTCCAGCTCGTGAAGCTCAAACAAATTGAGTACACCCTCAACGAGAAACGGATCCTCCAGGCCGTCAACTTTCCATTACTCATCAAGCTAGAGTATTCTTTCAAGATAGGTGTCCTTCGCTTGCCAGCCTGGCCCTCGACTGTTTCTCTCCCCCGACTCCCACAATCCCCTTGATTCGTTTCCTATTTAAAACCAAAGCTCTGCTGAAGGGGTCGAAGGGCACAGTCTGCATCTCTTGTATCTTGAGAACAAATGTTCCTGGCATGACGTCTGGGATCAGGTTTGGAGCTAAGAAAAATCAGTTTGGATCATTCCCCCTTTTCAGTCTCTTCTGTTTTGCTTTGGACTCCAGGTTTTGAACAGTGATACTTCTGCCCCCCTCCAACCTGGTCAGTTTTGCTTTCGTTCCTAGCCAGTTTCAGTTTCCGGCTCCCATGCGCTGGCCCTCGGGCATGAGGTCTGGCTTGTGGGGGAGTCTCAGAAGAAGGCCTAATGTCATGCACAATTGGCTTTGTGGAGACTTTGGAACCATCATGTGGGATCGTTTCCTCCTGATGGAGTTTCTGTGAAAGCTAAAACTCAGGCCCCGGTGATGGGGCTTGGACCCTCTTCCCTGAACCTGGATCTTGGGGCCTGTGAGCTACACCCTGTGTGTAGGGGGGAGAGCAAAGATAGTTGTGCCTTTGAGCTCCACAGCACTCCCTGTGGCTGGCCTGATTAAAGAGGGGCTGGCTCTGAAGGGAGATCTGTCTCCTGTCTGTCAGCCTGAAGTTAGTGGGTTGTAGCGACGAAGAGTCGTCAGCTCAGAGAAGGCTGCAGGATAAATCGCAGCCCCTGCGAGAGCCTGGAGGCTAGGGTGATGGGCATGTTAGCAGCAGGCAGTGCTGGCAAAGTCGTTTTCTTGGGGCCCCTCATCGTTCTAGCGTTAAATAGCTTTGATCTCTGGCCCCTTGTCTGCAGAAGCTGCTTCAATGGAAATGTCACCCCTGCTCCGTGCCGTGTAGCTCTCGGGTGACACAGTAGCAGTGGGGCCAGTGGCTGCTGTTACACAGGCTGTCTCACTGAGCCAGTCAATTCTCCTACGACAGCGTAAAATAAATACCTGAATCCGCGGGTGTAAATGTGGGAGAATTTCGTTGAAATCAATGTGACTGCTCTGGATTTACCTCGCTGAGCTAGGAATCTGGCCTGGTACGTGCTGACTGGGCCCCATCAAGATACCACTAGGGTGTTGGGGCCTGTTTAGTTGGTAGAGGGTCAGGAAG
>NW_020677966.1:0-1960 GCF_002925995.2 Terrapene triunguis | reverse complement strand
TCACCAGGGCTGCCATCCTGTAGCTTCAGCATTAGTGTCTGGGATGACTTGGGGCAAGATCTCGACTTCCCTGCAACCCACTTCACTGCTGCCAGAATCCCTCCTCCCCACCCTGCTAGAGCCCCCTCCCTGCCCAAAGTGGGTGGGGGTGGAGGAGATGGTTCTGGTAACTCAATCTGTGTTTTGGAGGTGGAACAGCTGTCAAGGGCACTGAGGGGGAGGTGGCAGGAGCTCACCCTTCAAGGAGGGGGTTGGCACTGGAGGTTACTAGAAAGGACAAGAAGACTCCATTCTGGGGGTCAGGAGGTGAATCCATCCCTCTGAGGTGGGCATGCTGTGTGGAAATGCATTCTGCTGGTTACAGGTGCTCTTAATTCCCCCTGATTTCTCGGGGCATTTGAGTCTCTGACAGGTTCTCGTTCCCTTGCAGCAGGAGGACGTCACGGCCAAAGTGATGCACCAGCTCCGCATCATCCGGCACTTGCGCCATGTGCCTGAGGCACTGCAGGGGCTGTGCCTCTTAGGCCATCAGCAACTCCCGCTCCCTGCTGCAGGTACTGCTCTGGCTCACTGTAAATGGGGAGCTAGTGGGAAGAGGAAATGGAGCCCCCTGGCACTCACTAAAAGGGAAAGCGGTGGATTCTCCATCTCTTGATGTCATGGAATGAAGACTAGATGCCTTTCTGGAATGTGTGTGCCCAAAAAGTAACTATTGTACTATACAGGAAGCCAGTGATCATGCAGTGGGTTAGATTAGATGCTCTAAAGGTCTCTTCTGGCCATAAAGTCTACTAGTTTTGGAAAAACTGAGAGTAGCATTGGGAGCAGCCTCTTATGTTTTACTGTCTAGCCGGCTTGCTTCCTAGTATGAACACTCATTGAGTGGGGTGATCCACAGAGAGTAGCTCAAACCTTGAAAGTGTCAGGCCAGCGGCAGGACATTAGCACTTCAGGGGAGGGGTGTGTGTGGCAGTGACATCACAAAGGCCTTTTGCAGGACCTCAGCCTATTGGTCAATGATCGTAGGGTGGTGGTGACCTCACAGAGACATGCTGACATCAGCCAGGCAGGACCGGACGCAGGGCCAGGGAAACCCCGGAGACCCCTGTGGGTTTCCTTCAGCAAGTCTACTTGAGGTCTCTTTTTGAGGACTGAGAGAGTATTAGGGTTCACGTACGTGAGTGCAAGGAGGAACCTCTTTCGAGGTTTCTCCTTTCCTTTTACTGATTTTACTAGAAAACAGACATCCCTGTTTAGAAGGTAAGAGCCTCCGAGTGGTTTGGAACCTGTTCAGTCTGATCCACCTGGTGCCAGCTGAATTCTAGGCATGGAAAACACTAGTTTAAGGTGGCAGAATTTTATTCCCCACCTGGGATTTTTTCCCTTAGAATCACTGAGGACAGTAGGGTTTCTCCTTTTTGTTTTACCTTTTCCTCCATCTCTCCCTCCTTTCTCTTCATCTCTTACTTCTTTTCTCCTTTCCCCTGTTCCCCTCCCACCACCAGGAGGTGTAGAGTCTGTGTGTGTGTGTCGCGGGGTGTGTGTGCTCTGCAGCTCCCTTTGTGGGAGCTCCACCCAACAAAGTGGGGCTGAAATAGTCCTCTGACAGTGATCCCCACCGGTGATCTGGGCCAACCTTTGGGCTTTCTGGTGAGAACCCTCAGCCTCCCACCCCTCAGTGGCTGCCTCCGTCCTGGGGCCACTAAATGGAGATGCTGTTCTAGCCCCAGGAGTTGGAGCCTGGCTCTGGGCAATCTGCTAATGCCTCACATCCTGTTGGTTTTAGGTCTTCGGAAAGTTCTTCTCGGAGGGACAGAGAAGATTCTTCCTCCGGACGGCAGTGCTGGCCATCCACGACCCCCTGCTGCGTGTCAGCCAGGTTGGTCTGGTCCTGGCCTACTCCCTCTTGGGGGAAGCTCAGCAGCTGATGGGGGACAAGGTAAGCAGCTGCATTAGACTC
>NW_020677965.1:0-1169 GCF_002925995.2 Terrapene triunguis | reverse complement strand
CTTTCACAGACCTTGGGAGGCAGGCCAGTCCTCGCCCACAGACAACCTGCCAACCTTAAGCATATTCTCACCAGCAACCACGCACCGCACCATAACAACTCTAACTCAGGAACCAACCCATGCAACAAACCTCGATGCCAACTCTGCCCACATATCTACACCAGCAACACCATCACAGGACCTAACCAGATCAGCTACAACATCACCGGCTCATTCACCTGCACGTCCACCAATGTTATATATGCCATCATATGCCAGCAATGCCCCTCTGCTATGTACATTGGCCAAACTGGACAGTCACTACGCAAGAGGATAAATGGACACAAGTCAGATATCAGGAATGGCAATATACAAAAACCTGTAGGAGAACACTTCAACCTCCCTGGCCACACAATAGCAGATGTAAAGGTAGCCATCTTACAGCAAAAAAACTTCAGGACCAGACTCCAAAGAGAAACTGCTGAGCTCCAGTTCATTTGCAAATTTGACACCATCAGATCAGGATTAAACAAAGACTGTGAATGGCTATCCAACTACAGAAGCAGTTTCTCCTCCCTTGGTGTTCACACCTCAACTGCTAGCAGAGCACCTCACCCTCCCTGATTGAACTAACCTCGTTATCTCCACACTGATTTATACCTGCCTCTAGAGATTTCCATTACTTGCATCTGAAGAAGTGAGGTTCTTACCCACGAAAGCTTATGCTCCCAATACTTCTGTTAGTCTCAAAGGTGCCACAGGACCCTCTGTTGCTAATCATTTTTGTTGCCCTCCGCTGGACTCTTTCCAATTTTTCCACATCCTTCTTGTAGTGTGGGGCCCAAAACTGGACACAGTATTCCAGATGAGGCCTCACCAATGTTGAATAAAGGGGAACGATCACGTTCCTTGATCTGCTGGCAATGCCCCTAAATGCAATACAGCCCAAAATGCCGTTAGCCTTCTTGGCAACAAGAGCACACTGTTGACTCATATCCAGCTTCTCGTCCACTGTGACCTCTAGGTCCTTTTCTGCAGAACTGCTACCCAGCCATTCGGTCCCTAGTCTGTAGCAGTGCATGGGATTCTTCCGTCCTAAGTGCAGGACTGTGCACTTATCCTTGTTGAACCTCATCAGGTTTTTTTTGGCCCAATCCTCTAATTTGTCTAGGTCCCTCTGTATCCGATCC
>NW_020677964.1:0-3221 GCF_002925995.2 Terrapene triunguis | reverse complement strand
GATGCTTCCAAGAAAGGTGCAAAATATCCCCCAGAGGGCAGGCAGATGTGGCATAATCTGCCCTTCATGAAGCGCTTATCTTAACCCCTCCTCGTTAGAGTTTCTCTTCAACCCTGAAGCATAACGTTTTATTTCCCTTCCAAAACTTTTGTTAGTATGAACTATTTTTAATCTGAATATTCTTGATATTCATATAAAAGTCCGATCCCGCTTTGAATTGGTTCATGAATATCAGGGTATCACTGTTATAGTTATGACAGTTGCTCTAGCATTTGTTTAGCAATTCTTCTTTTATCATTGCACAGTTGTGTCAGGCTGAAATTTGAAATAGCCCACATGCTAATTACTATACAACAAAATCTTTATATTCAGTATGGATTTCAGTTTGGTCATTCTCACTTACTTTTAGTGCTGAATATAACTACTTTGGACCCAGTAAGAGATGTTTTTATGCCAAAATCAAAATCAAAATAAATAAATTTTAAAAGCTTGCTGTTACAAAAGTAACGTTTGTATATAGGGACGAGGGCATGATATTTTGAAAAATAAAATGTAATAGTTGGAGTTGTTCGCTTTAAATGTTAGCTACTGTTAAAGGGCAGGTATGTTGGCTAGTTTTTAAATAACTTAATTGCTTTTCAAAACATTTGTGGTGAGAAGGAAACTCAAAATGAATGGGACAAAAGCTCCATTCATATTAATGGGAGTCTGGATTATCACAGTGCAGGGCCTGACCAGAGGCAACGTGGTCTAGTGGATTAAGCAGAGAACTAACTGTTCCTCATTTCTAATCAGGGCTCTGTCATTTAGTTACTTTGTATCTTTAGCCATGTCTTCATTGTTTCTCGGATTCCTCATCTGTAAAATGTGGGTAGTAATATTTACATACTGCACGAGGGTAGGTGTTTTGCTTCTGCAAGCAGATTGTAAAAATCTCAAATGTATTGTCATAACAAAATAGTGTTTCGCTTCTCTGACTGGATAACTTCTGTAACTAAAACAACTGGTCAGAAAATGGGAGAACATTTCTGCAAAAATTTGCCCTTGTTTTCCACTGGAAATTTATTTTTAGTTGTTTGATTGGCTGTAATAATTAACCATGAATTCGCAGTTGCAGAGCTGAATGTAAATTTGTAGGCAGAAATACAAACTGGTGTAAGCTAGTTATGCAATGCAACATTCACTTTAAATGAATATTCAAGTGATTGGGCGTAAAATTTGCTTTTCATTAATATTTTCGCTCATAGGTCTTGTTGAATGGAACATTCATGGGAATTGAACCCAAAATATGTGCAAACACAATTAAAAATACATTTAAAAAGTCAAACCACTATTGACAGAATTTATTTTCTTTTTTAGCCGTATTCCCCAACTCTAGATGTGGATGTTTACACCTTCAAAGTCCTACACAAACACTGAATAATAAAGCACTATGTAGAGTAAGCATGTAAGTATGATTGACTAGACTGAGAGATCCATCAGCCACTAGAAAGATTAGTGGGCAGTACAAACTTTGGCCCTCATCCTACAAAAAACACACACATATTGTTAACTTTGTGTCAAAGGGACTACTCACAATGTGCAGAGTTACTCACAGAATGTAAAGTTAAGCATGTGTGTAAATCTTTGCAAGATCAGAGCCTTTCTTTCCAATGAACAATATCCAGGAGACTAGATGCCTTCCAGAACCTCTTTCTATTGCATGAGTCCAACTCCCAGGTTAACTGTTACTCAGACCTCATTGGGAATATTTCCCTGCTGTAACTCAGACGCAACATTAACATTTGTTTTTCTGTGTTTGTCGTGAATAATGTGCACGAAGTCTATTTGCATAGCACACCATAATACTTTCTGTTGGCTTCAAAGGGAGAAGGATGGAGAAATTATATTAGCTGTTAACCTTGTTTCCATCTTCTCTGTTTTATGTCGCTTTATTTTAGTAGAGTCAGTCCAAATTAAATGTTGGTTAAAGTGGTTGAGTTTTACTATCTGACAAATGCAGCCTAACTTATAAACAAATAACTTAGGAAAGCACAGTCTGTATTGATATTGAGCTATTTTGAATACCAACTTTCCTGTAAGTATATATATATATATATATAAAGGAATGAAGAACAAAATAAAGGTGAACCAAATTGGGACAATTCATACAGAATCCCCACACACAATCCCACAACAGTGGGGGTCTGGATAAAGTGGGATAAAACACAAAACGACGCCTGCTTTGTTTTTGCAAATCTAAAATCTGACCAAGCTTTTGCAAAACCAAAACCATCTCACAACTTTGTGGAGGATGTGTGCCAAAGGAATAGACACAAGTGTATTACATCAGGAAATGGCCGCAGTCTTCTTATGTCACACCCAGTTTAGTATTCATAGAACATTGAGTCCCAAACACGAAGTCCCAAATTTACAAGACTGAAACAGTCCCAAACCATGCTGGCCATTCTAACTACTGAACCAGGAAATCTCCAAACTCGAGGCAAAGAAAAAGGATCCTGTGGATCCAGCAAGCCAGGGTCATAAATTGTTGCTTAAGCTAAAGGAAGAGCATCTCCTGCTTGTTCAACCACTATGGAGTTTGGGAAAGCCTCGTCCCCACTGAGTTTTAACCCCCAGATGAGAGACTAATCTAACCCCTGTTGACAAGACCATTGTTCTCAACATTATTACAAGTCCTGTGAAGAAACAATCTGACATCCTGAAATAACTGGATCCCCTTAATCTGGATCGCAGAGTTGACAATATTTCAACCAGTAAAACCTCTTTCCTTGCGTTTCTAGACCTGCAGAAATTAACCAGAATTATACTGTTAAAGTATACTTTTTTTCTAGGAAAACAAATATACTACAAGAGGAAGGATGGTCTTGTGACTGAGGTAGCAGTCTAGTGTTCAGGAGCTCTGGGTTCAAATCCTCTCTCATCTTTGCTTCAAACCTCCCAGAGTGAGTCTTTTCTTCCTCAGTTCCCCAGATGTAATATTTCCTTCATCCCACTTTTTTTTATAGTGCAAACACTTCAGGACAGGGACTTTGTTTATGCATAGCATCTGGCAGAATGGGGACCCAATCTTGGTTGTGGCTTCTACATGCTACTGTATAATGAGTCAAGTATCAGAGGGGTAGCCGTGTTAGTCTGAATCTGTAAAAAGTAACAGAGGGCAGATTACGCCATATCTGCCTGCCCTCTGGGGGATATTTTGCACCTTTCTTGGAAGCATC
>NW_020677963.1:0-1098 GCF_002925995.2 Terrapene triunguis | reverse complement strand
CAAGTGGCAGAGGCCCCCGCCCCCCGGGATAAACCCCGCCCAGGACGCGCTCTGCTTCCAGCAGGTGGAGCTGGACTATTACGTGGGTGAGCCACCCCCCCCACCCCCGTGAGCTGGGGGTGGCACTAGTGGGTTAGAGCAGGGGGGCTGGGAGCCAGGACTCCTGGGTTCTCTCCACAGCTCAGGAAAGGGACTGGGTCTGATGGGTAGAAGCGGGGAATGGGGGGGGAGGGAGCCAGGACGCCTGGGTTCTCTCCCCGGCTCTGGGAGTGGAAGCAGGTCCAGTGGGTTAGAGTGGCTGGGGAAGGGGGCCCGGCAGCCAGGACTCCTGGGTTCCTTTGCTGGCTCTGCCCTGGCTGTCTCTTCCCCCCTGGAGTGGGGATCACGACCCCGTTTCCTGCCTCCGCAGGGCCAGGAGAGGGGCCCCCTGGCTCCAGTCTGGGGGCTGGTTAATCGGTGTCGTGGGTCGATTTGCCCCCCACTGGGAACCCCGGGGATTCTGGGGTCAGGCTGCTTTCAAGAGGCACAATGGGCCTGTCTGTCCCTGCTGCCACCCCGGCGAGGGGGGGAATGGCCTGGAATTCCCCGGGACCTCCCAGCTCCCCTCCCCCAGCTGGGGAGCCGGGGGGGCTCTTCAGGGCTGCTGGGCTGTTCCCTGACTGTGGGCCTGGTGCCACCCAGGTGCCTGTGCTGGGGGTGGGAGGTTGGGGGGCTCCGTCTCTGACCCTGTCCCTCCCCCAGGCGTCCCCGTGCCAGGCATGCCCGGCGCTACCCAGGGCCCGGTGCCCGTTCTCCGGATGTTTGGCGTCACCGCAGCCGGGAACAGCGTCTGTTGCCATATCCACGGCTTCGCCCCCTACTTCTACGTGCCCGCCCCGGCTGGTGAGTGCCTCCTGGTGTGGGGGGGGAATGGGCAGCTGGCAGAGCCCCCTCTGACCCCCTGCCCCATCCCTGCCCCCAGGCTTCCAGCCCCAGCACCTGAGCGACTTCCAGCGGGAGCTGAACGGGGCCGTGCTGCGGGACCTGCGCTCCAACCGGGAGGGGCTGAGCCGGGCCGTGCTGGCCGTGGAGATGTGCAGCAAGGAGAGTGAGTGTGGG
>NW_020677962.1:0-1246 GCF_002925995.2 Terrapene triunguis | reverse complement strand
GCATGCAGGAGTGAAATCAGGAAGGCCAAATCACACTTGGAGTTGCAACTAGCAAGAGATGTTAAGAGTAACAACAAGGGTTTCTTCAGGTATGTTAGCAACAAGAAGAAAGTCAGGAAAGTGTGGGCCCATTACTGAATGAGGGAGGCAACCTAGTGACAGAGGATGTGGAAAAAGCTAATGTACTCAATGCTTTTTTTGCCTGTCTTCACGAACAAGGTCAGCTCCCAGACTGCTGCACTGGGCAGCACAGCATGGTGAGGAGGTGACCAGCCCTCTGTGGAGAAAGAAATGGTTCAGGACTATTTAGAAAAACTGGACGAGCACAAGTCCATGGGGCTGGATGCCCTGCATCCGAGGGTGCTAAAGGAGTTGGCGGATGTGATTGCAGAGCCATTGGCCATTATCTTTGAAAACTCATGGCAATTGGGGGAGGTCTCAGATGACTGGAAAAAGGCTAATGTAGTGCCCATCTTTAAAAAAGGAAAGGAGGAGGATCCGGGGAACAACAGGCCAGTCAGCCTCACCTCAGTACCCTGGAAAAATCATGGAGCAGGTCCTCAAGGAATCCATTCTGAAGCACTTAGAGGAGAGGAAAGTGATCAGGAACAGTCAGCATGGATTCACCAAGGGCAAGTCATGCCTGACTAACCTAATTGCCTTCTATGAGGAGATAACTTGGTCTGTGGATGAAGGGAAAGCAGTGGATGTGTTATTCCTTGACTTTAGCAAAGCTTTTGATACGGTCTCCCACAGTATTCTTGCCGGCAAGTTAAAGAAGTATGGGCTGGATGAATGGACTATAAGGTGGATAGAAAGCTGGCCAGATCGTCAGGCTCAACAGGTAGTGATCAATGGCTCCATGTCTAGTTGGCAGCCGGTTTCAAGCAGAGTGCCCCAAGGGTCGGTCCTGGGGCTGGTTTTGTTCAATATCTTCATTAATGATCTGGAGGATGGCGTGGACTGCACTCTCAGCAAGTTTGAAGATAACACTAAACTGGGAGGAGTGGTAGATACGCTGGAGGGTAGGGATAGCATACAGAGGGACCTAGACAACTTAGAGGATTGGGCCAAAAGAAACCTGATGAGGTTCAACAAGGACAAGTGCAGAGTCCTGCACTTAGGATGGAAGAATCCCATTCACTGTTACAGACTAGGGACCGAATGGCTAGGGAGCAGTTCTGCAGAAAAGGATCTACGGGTTACAGTGGACAAGAAGCTGGATATGAGTCAACAGTGTGCCCTT
>NW_020677961.1:0-1743 GCF_002925995.2 Terrapene triunguis | reverse complement strand
GTCATGCATTGCAGTTCTTTTCTGACAGTTCTTTTTCTGCTTCCACACCTGTATATCTTCCTGTTAAGTGTCTCTCCGCCACCCGTGTGTGTTCTTATATCTGTATTGATTCCTCTTTAGATACTTGCTGTACATGGAAGAGGGCTGTTGAATCAGCTGTTGAAAGTGATTACTCAGTGACAATTATGAAAACTTATTCAAGTGTCAGGGTCAGCGTTTTGTACAGCATATTGTTGGGATTTTGTGGTTCCCAATGAGTCAGATGCTGGGCAGAATGAAGGGTCTTTGATTCAATTCAATAAGGCTTTATTCAGTGTGCACTAAGGGAAAGCCCATGGTACAAAAAAAATCAGCCAGAGACCCTCCAGCAAGGAGCCCCACCCATTGTTATTTTATAGCACATGGCAGTTACATAACAAGTTACATAACACAAACCTCTAACCAATCATATTTAACCTTTCCATATATGGATTTGTTCATCACATGCTTATACTTCTCCACTCCACATGTTGAGCTCATCCCCCTCCCCCGGCCTTCTCTAGAATGTTCCTAGGGTGGTGGGCCACAGTATGCGTCTTTATGCACAAGTACCTTGTAAATCACATTTTGTTTAAAATGAACACAAGCATGCCCTTCAATATGTAGTATACAATGCTGTATTATTATATGTATATTGCCAATAGTGTGCTATGTGGCACAGCACCATCTCAATCTCAACAGCCTCCGCTGCTTTTAGCCTTGGTAAAACAGTCCCCCTTGGTTGCACATGGGAAGTCCATTCCTTCTCTCCACCACTCTTTTGGGCTTGTTTTTCTCCCTTATGGGAGGGAATGCAACCTACCCTCCTGGTGAGGCTTGCTGTCTCACTGCTCCTAACCTACTGGCAACATAACTCCTACTCTTCCCCCCCCCCGGAGGGTTTAAAAAGGTCTCAGGCAGCCCTTAGTTGGAATCAGCTGATACTAATTGACCTCAGGTAACTCCCTCTCAGCTGATCCTAATTGATTCCCTGGTATCCCCTCCTCAGTTGACAGGGAGGAGGGTCTTTTAACCTTCTGGGACTGTTTTCTACACCCCCCCCCCTTGCAGCTGTCTGTCCTGAGTTTATCACAGCTAGTATTGTACAACACATGGCAGCACCTTAGGACACCAACTGATGCAATGTAATTCACAAAAAAACCTCTAAGAGATTTTTGATTGGTCATATATTTTTAAAAGAAAGAATTTAGAAAACAAATACAATTTTACAACATGATTTTTGGGTGCAGCATTTTAGAGCAATGAATGTCACCTTCAGAAAAAGCTATGTGATCACAGTAGGTGTGGGGTGGGATGACCCTAGAGCAGGGGTTCTCAAACTGGGGTTTGGGACCCCTTAGGGGGTTGGGAGGCTATTACATGGGGGGTTGCGAGCTGTCAGCCTCCACCCCAAACTCTGGTGTTAAATATATTTTTAAAGTGTTTTTAATTTATAAGGGGGCAGGGGGAGGTCGCACTCAGAGGCATGCTGTGTGAAAGGGGTCACCAGTATAAAAGTTTGAGAACCACTACCCTAGAGCAATCAGGGTGACTTCCTGAAAGGTTCAAAGCTGTAGAATGCAGCTCCTTAAAACTGCACAGAACCCAGCCCTGAACCCTGACTCATACAAGTATTTCTTACTGGCAGAAGCAAGTCGATGAGCTTATTTTTGTGAATAAAGGTTTGCAGGATCAGGCCCTTAGATTATAAATTCCTCAATCCAT
>NW_020677960.1:0-1444 GCF_002925995.2 Terrapene triunguis | reverse complement strand
CCTAAGATAAATAAACAACACTCATATGACTGGACATCTATCTCAAGTTTAGAAACGCTGGCTGTGGTAGTGATCAGCAACCCCCCAAGGCAGCTTTAGCTTGCCTAAGTATAACAAACTATTACAGAGGTATGCAATGGTGTTGTAGCTGTGATGGTCCCAGGATATTACAGAGATAAGGTGGGTGAGGTAATAGCTTTTATTGGACCATCTTCTGTTGGTGAAAGAGACAAGCTTTCCAGGTACACAGAGCTCGAAAACTTGTCTCTTTCACCAACAGAAGTTGATCCAGTAAAAGCTATTATCCCACCCACCTTCTCTCTATTACAGAGGTTACATTTTAATTCATATTAACTGTTCTTGGTAAACCCTCCCTATGTGTGAGAGGCACAGTGTATCTGTTTCAGGAGCAGAAACTGTATTATATGCCTTTTACTTTTTTTTTTTTTAGTATAATTATGGTAGGCAATGAAAAGGAAATCTTCATGTATTCATGTTCTGAGTTCATCTCTGCCCACCTTAAGGGACCAGTAATGCAACACATCATTTTGTTCTGTTTCCTTCTGTTTTGTCCCTTTTAAAACTGATGCACCGTGGAGCACTGGTAGATTTGCCTCATCTTTCCCAACAGTAGTTCTAGTTCTATGCATGGGGAGAAGGTGAACTGGGGAGAGGCCCTGCATCATCACCCCCTCTAAGCCTATGGAGAGTTAATATCAATTCAGGCTTCTATAACACTTTTGCAGAGCACTTTCAGGCTGGAGAACCTCCCTTCCCTTCCAAGGCCATGGACAGAGCAATCCCTGGTAGCACAATGCCAGTACAGCTGCAGTGCCCGGGAACTGAAGAGGGGCCAGGGACCTCTCAAGCTGATGAGGAGGCCCAGTGGGTTCCCCAAGAGCCATGCATTTTGGGTCCCACATCCTGGCTTCTTCTGACCACCCTGCAAACCCCTCTCCTGGACAGAAGACTTAAGAAACAAACCTGAATAGGATATTTTACGGAGTTCTCATTTACCTGATTCCCCAAAGTGAGTTTTCCCATGAGAGGGACATTCTAATCCAGAATTACCACCTTCCTGTTTAAGAACCCTCATTTCCACCATTCCCGAGCAGTGCTTAGCGCCCTCCCTCAGGGCCCTCAAGGCATTATTGTTGCAAATATTGTATGACTTTAACATACACATGATAAACATAAATGTGCTGGGCTACATCTAAGGAGCACTTGGCACAAGTCAGGTAGGTGACTTAAAGTTCACCTTTCCATGGTCTCTCCTAGGGCTGCTGTGTGCAGGGCCAGACCCTTGTGGTGTTTTAGAGCAGCCTACAGGCCACTCTTACAGCCCCAAGGATCTGAAACTGTAGCCAGGAATTGATTCAGGGTAGGGGTGTTCCTGACATAATTCGTTTTCTCTGGTCACACCCCATATCTCTACACTGCAGGA
>NW_020677959.1:0-3323 GCF_002925995.2 Terrapene triunguis | reverse complement strand
GAACCCGGCCCTTGTTGCTGCCAACTTAGATGGGCAGAAGGGTTACACTACAATAGTAGTGACTTTGGAGTCACCCAGTTAAGGTGGGCGTAGTCTATAGTTAACCTCCAGGTCCCGTCTGGCTTCCGGATGGGCCAAATTGGGGAGTTAGTTGTGGAGGTGGTTTTTTTAATTACCCCTCTAGATTCCAAATTAGTGATTATATTTTTAACTGCCTTTAAGGCTTCTGGTTTAATTGGATACTGCCTGTGGGCTTTGTGAGCTGCCCTTCTACGGATATAGGCTTCATGTTACTAACCCACAATTTTGTTTATCTGTTGTCCACACTTCAGGGTGAAGGGAGCACAGTGTCTTCACTGGACTCTCCCCCCACTTTGGTATTATTGCCTTACTACTGGCAATCATGGCTATATTTTGGGATGGTCTTTTTTGTTTGGACCCTTCGGCCCATTCAATGCAGCTGACTCTGGGGTTAATTACACCCCCCAGCTCTTTAAGGAGATCTATGCCGCAAATTGTATTTTCCTGCTCAGGGCAAACCCAGATTTGACTGACTGTAACCATGTTTTTAAATTCTATTTTTACTGGTTGGCTTAGGGTTGCTTTTAATTTTCCTCCTCCCACCCCTTCAATCCATATGGTTTGATGGGTAAGGGGGAGATCTTGGCAGGTTATTGATACCGAGGCTCCTGTGTCTATTAATATACTGCACGGCCGGCCCCCCCACTCATGCATTAAGAAACATCCTGGGGTTGCCTTCAGTTCCAGCCACGGAGGCCACTAATACCTATTTGCTAGCCAGGAGTTTGAGCAACTCCTGGATTTGTTTAGCCTTTTTTTGTTTTTGGGTACTGGTTGTATTAGTTTTATTTTGCTTGTTTGGACACTGGCCTTTTTTATTCCCCAGGGTGGAAGCAGTTTTCCTTTATGTGGCTGCTCCTTTTACAATTACTGCATGTTTTGATTTTTTATTTTATTTTTACAGTTATGTGCCTGATGTCCTGGCTTGTTACAGGTGTAGCAGGTAGCAGTTCTGGCTGCATGAACTGTTAATAGGGGGAGGGATAGCTCAGTGGTTTGAGCATTGGCCTGCTAAACCCAGGGTTGTGAGTTCAATCCTTGAGGGGGCCACTTAGGGATCTGAGGCAAAATCAGTACTTGGTCCTGCCTAGTGAAGGCAGGGGGTTAGACTTGATGACTTTTCAAGGTCCCTTCCAGTTCTAGGAGATAGGATATCTCCATTAATAAAAATAATAATAAAATAAAATGCCAGGACTGCTTGGTGGTTTGCAGACAACCCTTCTTTTAGAATTTGTAGGAACACATTATGGTCTCGGGATGTTATATTCGTCAGGCCGGAATAAGCGGGGAATGCATTCCACTTCTTTTCGGCACAAGACATGGCAGACTCCCCGTTTTGCTGGGCCACTGATTGCAAGGCCCCCCAGTTGGTGGTTTGAGCTCCTAGTGCTATAGATAATGCATTTTTAAACTCAGTTATGCTACCAGCGTGTGAGTTCCAGGCTGGTGCTTCCTCGGCCGCCCGGTTGGGGTCATTCTCCTCAGCCCAGTGTCCGCTTTTCCATTTATTCTTTAAGTTGTCCCACACATCTCTGGGGCATTTGCACTTGGCCAGGATGTGGACATCCTTTTTATGTAGGCTGTGCATTTCAGTCATGCCATCCAGCTTGTCCCAGAACTCAGTGTTTTTGTTATCACGTTTTTCCTGTGGGGTAAAGGGACAGTAGATATCAGTGGTTTCTGTGTTAAGTCCCCGTGTTGGCTGACCCTGATTATTGAGATTTCTGATTTTTTTATGTTGTGTTCTAATTGGAGCCATATGTTGTACTTGCTCCCCTGGGACAATTAACCCCTGTGGCTCCCCCTCGTTATCCCTGGGGGTGCTCAGATTTGGCCTTTGAAGTGCTGGCCCATGCGGGAACATGTATGAAGGGGGTTCTGATTTTTTTTTTTTTTTTTTGCTCCTTGCTGCCAGATCTGCCAAATCTGCTCACGGATAGTTAATCAGTGGTGCAGTTGGCTGGCTGGTGCTGGCTGGCTGGCAAGTGTGAGCTGGCTGCCAGATGTGAGCCCCCCATCCTCTGATCTGGGAGCATGACCCAAGCATAGTGATTGTGATTCTCCTGCTCTGGGATCTTTTTCAGTTTTCTGACAGTTACACATTTTAAAGGGAGTGTTATTATTCTGGCATGGGCTTTTCTTTTTTAGTGCCTTATTCTCAGCTTTTAAGAGAGTATTTTTCTTTTTATTTTATGTTGAGTATATTTAATATAACTATTACTGCTTTGTTTGATTTGTCACCTTTTTGGTCACTTCACCATTTAATTAATTCTTCCTTTGGTTCGGCTGCAACATAGTTTGCTTTTTTAACTGATGCTTGCCAAGTTTTGACATGTTTATACTTCATATGTTCCCGAGGGCTGACTCTCATCTCCCCCTTTGATGCCATGGGTTTTAATCACCCTGGCTGCAGACCTTGTTGGGAATGTATGTCTTCCCCTTGACACTGTGATCTCAATCTTCACGGCTGTCAGCCTTGATGGGATGTGCGTCTCCCCCCCTTAACACTGTAGTCTCAATCTTCACGGTTGTTTAGCCTTGATGGGGATTTACGTTTCCCCCTTTAAATTCTGTGGTCTTAATTTCCACAACTGACAGCTTTGATGGGGATGTATGTCTCCCCCCTTTTTTACAGTGGTCTAAATCTCTACACTGACAGCTTTGATGGGGATGTACGTCTCCCCCTTCTTTGAATATTGCGGTTTTAAGTTACACACAATTGCCGGCCTTATTGGAGACTTGTGCTATTTGAAGGTATGTACGTCACGCCTGCAGGGGCGCTCCCCGGGGCGTGCAATGTTACGTGCAATGAGGAAATGGGGCCACCAGTTTACACTGCCTACTGCCAGTCCTGGGCTTAACTCACGGCCAATCGCTTGCTGGTGGTTTGTTTAAGTCCTCCGTGTAACACCCCTTAGGTTAAACAGTACATAACCCTTTTGCAATGTCTCCCCTCCCAATTGATACCCTTATTAACCCCTCTGCTTGTACTACATGTGTCCAGGTTCCTTTGCACTTAAATTTAAAAAGTGGTAACAAGATGTGTCTGAAAGGGGATGAGAGACCTCTATTTCTAGCCTAATGAGGTGGTAAATTAAACATACTCACCTGTCTTGGATCTCAGTCTTTCTGGCCTGGTCTACACTATGAGTTTAGGTCGACTTTAGCCTCGTTAAATCGAATTAAGCCTGGAGAACGTTCACACGACGAAGCCCTTTCTTTCGACTTAAAGGGCCCTTTAA
>NW_020677958.1:0-1037 GCF_002925995.2 Terrapene triunguis | reverse complement strand
TCGATTTCTGTAATCCTCCCCAACGAGAGGAGTAGCGCTAAATTCGAAATGGCCATATCGAATTAGGCTAGGTGTGGATGGAAATCGACGGTAATAGCTCCGGGAGCTATCCCACAGTGCACCACTCTGTTGACGCTCTGGACAGCAGTCCGAGCTCGGATGCTCTGACCAGCCACACCCCCGGGAAAATTTGAATTCATTTTCATTTTCCTGTCTGGGCAGTTTGAATCTCAGTTCCTCTTTGGACATCGAGGGGAGCT
The DNA here is from genome assembly GCF_002925995.2 of Terrapene triunguis. Classification (NCBI taxonomy): domain Eukaryota; kingdom Metazoa; phylum Chordata; order Testudines; family Emydidae; genus Terrapene; species Terrapene triunguis. The sequence goes on along the minus strand of NW_020677958.1, from coordinate 777 downwards.
CAGCAGCAGTGGCAACTATGCAGAGCTCTCCAGCAGAGATGGCCGTGCAATCCAATAGAAAGAGGGCCCCAGCATGGACGGATCGGGAAGTCTTGGATCTCATCGCTGTGTGGGGAGATGAGTCCGTGCTTTCCGAGCTGCGCTCCAAAAGACGGAATGCAAAGATCTATGAGAAGATCTCTAAAGCCATGGCAGAGAGAGGCTACAGCCGGGATGCAACGCAGTGCCGCGTGAAAATCAAGGAGCTGAGACAAGGCTACCAAAAAACCAAAGAGGCTAACGGACGCTCCGGATCCCAGCCCCACACATCCCGTTTCTACGAGGCACTGCATTCCATCCTGGGAGCGGCCGCCACCACTACCCCACCCCTGACCGTGGACTCCGAGGATGGGATCATGTCCGCGGCCGGTTCCTCGTCGGACATGACAGCGGACGGGGAAGATGAAGAAGGAGATGAGGAGGACGAGGCAGTCGACAGCGCTGGCACCGCTGATTTCCCCGACAGCCAGGAGCTCTTCATCACCCTTACCGAGATCCCGTACCAACCGTCCCCATCCCTTACCCCGGACACAGAATCAGGGGAAGGATCAAGCAGTAAGTGCTGTAAACATGTAAACATTTATTTAAAACAGAACGGTAATATTTATACTATTAACAATGTACATTTATAAAAGTTCTGTAAACTAGTAAAAAAATAATCAGGTACAAAACAGGAATATTTACAAAGGTAACAAATGGGTTTTCATGATTTCTCTGTCTTAGGCTCTTCTCAATTTA
>NW_020677957.1:0-2741 GCF_002925995.2 Terrapene triunguis | reverse complement strand
TTTTTGAAAGACTGCCAACTCTCTTGAACTGTTTTTCCCCTTAGACTCGCTTCCCATGGGATTTTACCTATCAACTCCCTGAGTTTGCTGAAGTTTGCCTTCTTGAAATCCATTGTCTTTATTTTACTGTTCTCCCTCCTACCACTCCTTTAAATCATGAACTCTACCATTTCATGATCACTTTCCCCAAGCTGCCTTCCACTTTCAAAATCTCAACCAGTTTCCCCCACTTGTCAAAATCAAATCTAGAACAGCCTCTCCCCTCGTAGCTTTCTCCACCTTCTGTAATAAAAAATTGCCTCCAATACATTCCAAGAACTTGGATAATCTGTGCCCTGCTGTGTTATTTTCCCAACAGATGTCTGGGTAGTGGAAGTCCCCCATTACCACCAAGTCCTGTGCTTTGGATGATTTTGTTAGTTGCCTTAAAAAAGCCTCATCCACCTCTTTTTCCTGGTGAGGTGATCGGTAGTAAATCCCTACCATGACATCACCCTTGTTTTTACCCCTTTTATCCTTACCCGGTAGAAATGGTTTCCTCACACACAACTTCAAATTGCCCCATGACAATCCCCCAAGTCTGTACAGGAACTCCTCACTTAAAGTCGTCCCAGTTAACGTTGTTTTGATTTTAAGTTGCTGATCAATTAGGGAACATGCTCGTTTAAAGTTGTGAAATGCTCCCTTCTAACGTCCTTTGGCAGCCGCTGTTTTGTCCACTGCTTGCAGTCCGTTGCACCTAGCTGGTGGGTGGTTGGAACCAGGGTGGACCAGCAGGCCCGCTATCAGCTCCCCACTCCCCTAAATTCCCTGTGCAGCAGCTGTCCCTCCCCCCACTGCTATGTGCTGCTCCTGCCCTCTGCCTTGGAGCAGCTCCCAGAGACTCCTGCTTGCTGTATGGGGGAAGGGGGGCTAATGTCAGGGTGTCTCCCCCTCCCCCCTACTCCTGCACCCTGCTTACCCCATCTTCCATAGAGCAGGGGACACACACAACAGACGGAGGGAGCTTCTAGGCAGTAGCTGCAGGTCTCAGGTCTCAGCAAGCTGATTTAATTAAAAAGGCAGTGTACTTAAGCCTGGGGTCAGCTACTTAAAGGGGAAATGCGCATTTTTTTCTCTCACACACAGGGCCTGTGTCTCTGTCTGCCCTCCTTCCTTTCCTGCTGCCTTGTAGAGTGTTGTGAGGGCCCTCCCCCTGAAGGCTCAGTCAATTGCTAGTTCATTTAGCAGTAAGGCATTCCCTGGGAAATATCCCACCCTTTTCCACCCTCTAACTTCACCACCTCAACCAAGCTTCACAATCATCATTGCTGTGTACCAGTATTAAATTGTTTATTTAAAACTTATACTGTGTGTGTGTGTGTGTGTTTGTGTATATATATATATAAAATTTCCCTGGAACCTAACCCCCTCATTTACTTTAATTCTTATGGGGAAACTGGATTCGCTTAACATCGTTTTGCTTAGTCACATTTTTCAGGAACATAACTACAACGTTAAGTGAGGAGTTACTGTATTATGTCTCTAGCCCTACATATCAGAAATTGCACTTAGAAGACTGGATAGCTCAGAGGATTGGGGTACAGTACTTTTCATCTCTAAATCTTCTTGTTGATAGTGACTGAACGAATTACCATCTAACAAATGTTAATGTACCTATATGAAATTAGTTGATGGTCTCAGACAAATATCCACACCACGAAAACCACCATCTTAGCTGGCACTAATTGTTACTTGTTCACAGACTAGCTAAAGACAGAATGAGTATGGAGACTGATCACCTAACTGCAATCCTTCCTGAAAGAGCTAATGCTCATTGTCCAGGGCAGCGTGGAGACACTTCTATGGCCCATGGTGATATAGAACTCTTCAAAATTGCTTAGCTTCTTATATATGGGCTTGGTAAATGTCCTTTTCTCCCCCCAGTAAATGTCAATTTCACCATACACAAATAAATCCAGGAAAAAAATACTGTATATCCATTAATGATAATTGAAATTTACAGATAGGTAATGTAAGAAAAATGATGCTTGAGAACTTATTAGGTTATGATTTAGGGATATTTACTTTGTATATTTTGACCTGTGATGTTAACAGTTTGTATTTTAAGTTACAAAGCTTTAACTTTTTGAATCTCGTCTGTTATTAAATAATTATTGTTTAACATCCCTTATTGTCGGATCCCTTCATAATTTCCTGTAACTGTGAATTGTGAATAAAAATAAAAAATGCTTAAAATAATCATAAATATTGAAATGATAAAAAAAAATTCTGCCAAGCCTATCTTCATGTAACTGAAATCCAGCTTCGAAGGGTTTCCACTCAAATTTTCATTATAGAGATCTTTACCCCTTCCTTTGATGCATTTGGTACAAGTCACTGGACAGAAACAGGATAATGTACTGGGTGGACCACTGGTCTTGCGCTGGTATGGCAATTCGTATGCTGCTAACAAACCAATACCACTTGCAACTCCTCCCCCTCCCCCGGCAAACTCCAACTATTTACATTGTAAGTTGTTTGGGGCAGAGATCATCTTTTCGTTCTGTTAGTACAGTGCCTAGTGTAATGCGGACCTGTTACATGACTAGGGCTCTTAAATTCTCTGGTAATAATAATAATAATAATAATAGAAGAGCAAAACCCAGTGTTCTTTGGACTGAGATGAAAACTTCATTCCAAAATAGCAACAAAGAGTCCTGTGGCACCTTAAAGACTAACAGATGTATTGGAGCATAAGC
>NW_020677956.1:0-3624 GCF_002925995.2 Terrapene triunguis | reverse complement strand
CCTATATAAGAAAAAACTCCAAATATCAGAACTGTCCCTATAAAATCGGGACATCTGGTCACCCTAGCGCCTGGTCAGTGGTGCCCTGGCTCTGTGCTGCTCCCAGAAGCAGCCGGCATGTCCGGCCCCTAGGCGGAGGCATGGCCAGGCGGCTCTGTGCAGTGCACACTGCCTGCACCCGAAGGCACCGCCCCTGCAGCTCCCATTGGCCACAGTTCCCAGCCAATGGGAGCCGTGGAGCCGGTGCTGGGGGCGGGGGGAGCACGTGGAGCTACCCTGATCGCCCCTACGCCTAGGGGTCAGACATGCCGGCCACTTCCGGGGAGCTGTTCAGAGCCAGAGCAGGCAGGGAGCCTGTCTTAGCCCCGCTGGGACGCCGACCGGACTTTTAAGGGCCTGGTCAGCAGTGCTGACCGGAGCTGCCAGGGTCCCTTTTCAACTGGGTGTTCCACTCAAAAACTGGACACCAGGCAACCCTACCTGTGCAAGGTGCAGTGCAGCGTCCCTGCTCCCATCACTGCCGGCCGCCCCCGCCCTGTGCAAGGTGCAGTGCGCAGGCCGTGTGTCCCTGCTCCCCTCACTGCCGGTCGCCCCCGCCCTGTGCGAGGTGCAGTGCGCAGGCCGTGTGTCCCTGCTCCCCTCACTGCCGGTCGCCCCCGCCCTGTGCGAGGTGCAGTGCGCAGGCCGTGTGTCCCTGCTCCCCTCACTGCCGGTCGCCCCCGCCCTGTGCGAGGTGCAGTGCGCAGGCCGCGTGTCCCTGCTCCCCTCACTGCCGGCCGCCCCCGCCCTGTGCGAGGTGCAGTGCGCAGGCCGTGTGTCCCTGCTCCCCTCACTGCCGGTCGCCCCCGCCCTGTGCGAGTTGCAGTGCGCAGGCCGTGTGTCCCGATCCCCTCACTGCCGGCCGCCCCCGCCCTGTCCAAGGTGCAGTGCGCAACTCATATCCTTGCTCTCCTTGCAGCTGGCCACCTGCCTGCAGTGTGGCAGAATGTTGCCATGGACAGGGCTGTGTCTAAAGAGGAGGAAGCGAGTGGTCCCAGTGCTGGGGCCGGGTGGGGGAGTGTGAGCAGTGCTCTGGTCCCCTCGGTGCGAATTGCCTGCACAGGGGTCGGAGACAGCAGGGCGCTGTCCCCTCTGGCATGCTCGTCCTCCTCTTCTCCCCCCCCCCAGCCCTCCCCCCTCACCCCCTGCACCCCTGGGGAGAGCGATGACGCCCCAGTGGGGAGTCTCCCTGGCCCATCTCGCTGGGATCATGACGAGCTAGGCTGGGAATCAGAGCCGGGGAGAGAATCCGGCTCCCATCACACCCAGCTGTCAGTTTGGTTCAGGCGATGGAGGCAGATCGGGGAGGTAAATGCCACATCTTCGCTCCCTTGCCTCTGTGCCCAGGGAACGCTCCTGTGGTGTAACTGAGCCTAAAGACTCCAGGGACGCCGCTCCGCTCCTCCTGGGGAGAACTCTGCTGGGGTTTTTTCTCTTTCCCTTTTTTATTGAAGGAATCAAATATATTTGCCAAGCGCGATGCAGCGGCTGTCGCATCTAATGAGATATTTGGAGGATGAGGTACAGGCAGCCGGGGTAGCAGCCAGCCAAGCTTTCCGATATGAAGCCGGGATCAGCTGGGTTTAAGAGAGAGCAGGGGCTGGGAAATTGGACTTTGCGCCATCCTCCTGGGGGCCCGCTCACTGCCGGCCCCATGGAGCCGGATTTGGGACGGCGGAGCGAGCCGGTTTTGGTGCCAGGGCAGGATGTTGGCAGGTTTCCGGTGTGGGGGCTCAGCCTACGGGTGGGGCTGTATTAATTTAGATGGACCATACGGGCCCAAAGAGTCAAAGGGGATAATCTAACCTGTCACTGCCCAACACTAGGCAGGTGTCCAAAAACCTCGGCACCATGGCCAGCTCCCCGTCCACCATCAGTGGGACCTTTCATTAAAGACACAGAAAAGGAAACGCAGTTAAAGCGTCTGGAGCGTAAAGGCGGAAATGAGGCTTTCGCTCCCTCTCCCTTGGGCTGGAGAGCGTCTGAGAGGGAAAAGCCCCCGTCTGACGGGCTCTCGGGCACTATCGGAGATGGAGGGAACTGGCCTTGGGGACAGAGAAGACGTCCGTTCAGATGGGCCGGAGCTGCTGCTGGTGAGCCCGTTTCCTAGCAGACAAACCACAGCAAAGGGAAGAGGAAAGAAGGGCAAAGGGAGAAAATGCAGCGTCTGGCTCTGGTGTGGCTCCCTCGCAGCCTCATGGCTGGAGACGCACAGGCCCAGCCCAGGGTCAGAGCAGCCGCTGCACGATGGGCGTCGGGCTGGTTAGGGCATTGCTGCCTCTTTCTGGTCACAAGCTCGCTGCAGTGTTACAAAATAGACTGTCTTGGAAAGAAATCAAGTGGGAAAGGAAAAGGAGACATGAGGGGGTGAGGGGGACAAAGTCTCACACTCCAGGTGGTCTGGATTTAGCAGGAGGAGGTGGTGATGTCATCTGGGCCTCTCTCTCCTGCCCTGTCTGCTCAGGCCAGCTCTAGGATTAGGAGGAAGAAGGTCCGGGATCCCAGGAGATGGTGAGGGTGGCAGCTGTCAGGTGAATCTCACTTCAGTAGCTAATTTTTCTCCCCAAAGTCCCTTCCTGTAAGGACCCAAAAAGGGGGTGATGGGCAGAATAGACGCCGCCCCGTTATTTTGTCCACCAATCAGGCCAAATTTCTGACCCAGCGATGTTGGTTCGTTGATTTCTGGCCCCATGCTTTTCATGCTGATGTATCACAAGCTTAACACAGGCCTTGCTTGGACTAATTCAGGCTTCCTGTCTTGCTTTTGCACCTTTTCCCACGAACGTTTGCTGCTGCCGGTTATTGTGGTTTCTTATGAACCAGGCACTTTTTACAGGTGAGCTCACAACTGGGGTGACTTGTGGGTCCAGTTCTCACCCCAATGGAAACTGGCCAAACAGCCGCAGGGTCCGATCGAGTGGGATCCTCGCGGGTCCATACAGCCCAGCTGGATGTCCCGTGAGAAGACTCTAGAGGGGATCAGGCTCAGACTGGAATTCAGTGCTGGGGCTGAGGGCTAGGGCCGGGGCTGAGCCAGCCGGGGCTTGGCTATGGGTGTTAGAAGTCAGTTCCCACTCGGACAGTTCCAACATAGCAAGAGCGCTTAACCCCCGAAGGTCTGAAACGCTGTGAGCTCAGCTCTGCTTGGGAGAATTCAGCTGCATCTGGCAGTGAATCAGTCCCCCGCCCGGACCAAGTCAGGATTTAGGGAGACCCCATGTGAGGGGGCTCAGGGCTGAGGTAGGGAGCGGGGGCGTGGGAGGGGGTTTGGGGTGCAGGCTCCAAGAGGGAGTTTGGGTGCGGGAGGGGGCTCAGGGTTGGGGTAGGGAGCTGGGGGACGGGGCAGGGTCTGGGAGTTAGGGTGCGGGAGGGGGCTCAGGGCTGGGGTTGGGGGTTGGAGCGGGGGGCAGGGTCTGGGAGGGAGTTTGGGTGAGGGAGGGGGCTCAGGGTTGGGGTAGGGAGTTGGGGGGCAGGGTGAGGAGCAGGATCTGGGAGGGAGTTAGGGTGCTGGAGGGGGTTCAGGGCTGGGGTAGGGGGTTGGGGCGGGGGGCAGGGTCTGGGAGGGAGTTAGGGTGCGGGAGGGGG